>NC_081186.1:57892854-58034274 GCF_029867415.1 Vicia villosa
TTAAGGATTTCTCGACAGGGTCGGCAAATGGCAGTCTCTTTCAGCAGAAGACAGTTTGTTCCCTTTGAGATAACGGATGGCAGTCTTCTTCATGAAGACAGTTCGTTTAAGAATTCTAATTTTAAAGTCAGCAAATGGCAGTCTCCTCCATTAGAAGACAGTTTGCTCACTTTTTCCCTTTGAGATAACGAATGGCAGTCTCTTTCAGCAGAAGACAGTTCGTTTCGCTTAAGGATTTCTCGACAGGGTCGGCAAATGGCAGTCTCTTTCAGCAGAAGACAGTTTGTTCCCTTTGAGATAACGGATGGCAGTCTTCTTCATGAAGACAGTTCGTTTAAGAATTCTAATTTTAAAGTCAGCAAATGGCAGTCTCCTCCATTAGAAGACAGTTTGCTCACTTTTTCCCTTTGAGATAACGAATGGCAGTCTCTTTCAGCAGAAGACAGTTCATTTCGCTTAAGGATTTCTCGACAGGGTCGGCAAATGGCAGTCTCTTTCAGCAGAAGACAGTTTGTTACCTTTGAGATAACGGATGGCAGTCTTCTTCATGAAGACAGTTCGTTTAAGAATTCTTATTTTAAAGTCAGCAAATGGCAGTCTCCTCCATTAGAAGACAGTTTGCTCACTTTTTCCTAAGATGGGTCAACGAATGGCAGTCTCTTTCAGCAGAAGACAGTTCGTTCCGCTTAAGGATTTCTCGACAGGGTCGGCAAATGGCAGTCTCTTTCAGCAGAAGACAGTTTGTTCCCTTTGAGATAACGGATGGCAGTCTTCTTCATGAAGACAGTTCGTTTAAGAATTCTAATTTTAAAGTCAGCAAATGGCAGTCTCCTCCATTAGAAGACAGTTTGCTCACTTTTTCCTAAGATGGGTCAACGAATGGCAGTCTCTTTCAGCAGAAGACAGTTCGTTCCGCTTAAGGATTTCTCGACAGGGTCGGCAAATGGCAGTCTCTTTCAGCAGAAGACAGTTTGTTCCCTTTGAGATAACGGATGGCAGTCTTCTTCATGAAGACAGTTCGTTTAAGAATTCTAATTTTAAAGTCAGCAAATGGCAGTCTCCTCCATTAGAAGACAGTTTGCTCACTTTTTCCTAAGATGGGTCAACGAATGGCAGTCTCTTTCAGCAGAAGACAGTTCGTTCCGCTTAAGGATTTCTCGACAGGGTCGGCAAATGGCAGTCTCTTTCAGCAGAAGACAGTTTGTTCCCTTTGAGATAACGGATGGCAGTCTTCTTCATGAAGACAGTTCGTTTAAGAATTCTAATTTTAAAGTCAGCAAATGGCAGTCTCCTCCATTAGAAGACAGTTTGCTCACTTTTTCCTAAGATGGGTCAACGAATGGCAGTCTCTTTCAGCAGAAGACAATTCGTTCCGCTTAAGGATTTCTCGACAGGGTCGGCAAATGGCAGTCTCTTTCAGCAGAAGACAGTTTGTTCCCTTTGAGATAACGGATGGCAGTCTTCTTCATGAAGACAGTTCGTTTAAGAATTCTAATTTTAAAGTCAGCAAATGGCAGTCTCCTCCATTAGAAGACAGTTTGCTCACTTTTTCCCTTTGAGATAACGAATGGCAGTCTCTTTCAGCAGAAGACAGTTCGTTTCGCTTAAGGATTTCTCGACAGGGTCGGCAAATGGCAGTCTCTTTCAGCAGAAGACAGTTTGTTCCCTTTGAGATAACGGATGGCAGTCTTCTTCATGAAGACAGTTCGTTTAAGAATTCTAATTTTAAAGTCAGCAAATGGCAGTCTCCTCCATTAGAAGACAGTTTGCTCACTTTTTCCCTTTGAGATAACGAATGGCAGTCTCTTTCAGCAGAAGACAGTTCGTTTCGCTTAAGGATTTCTCGACAGGGTCGGCAAATGGCAGTCTCTTTCAGCAGAAGACAGTTTGTTCCCTTTGAGATAACGGATGGCAGTCTTCTTCATGAAGACAGTTCGTTTAAGAATTCTTATTTTAAAGTCAGCAAATGGCAGTCTCCTCCATTAGAAGACAGTTTGCTCACTTTTTCCTAAGATGGGTCAACGAATGGCAGTCTCTTTCAGCAGAAGACAGTTCGTTCCGCTTAAGGATTTCTCGACAGGGTCGGCAAATGGCAGTCTCTTTCAGCAGAAGACAGTTTGTTCCCTTTGAGATAACGGATGGCAGTCTTCTTCATGAAGACAGTTCGTTTAAGAATTCTAATTTTAAAGTCAGCAAATGGCAGTCTCCTCCATTAGAAGACAGTTTGCTCACTTTTTCCTAAGATGGGTCAACGAATGGCAGTCTCTTTCAGCAGAAGACAGTTCGTTCCGCTTAAGGATTTCTCGACAGGGTCGGCAAATGGCAGTCTCTTTCAGCAGAAGACAGTTTGTTCCCTTTGAGATAACGGATGGCAGTCTTCTTCATGAAGACAGTTCGTTTAAGAATTCTAATTTTAAAGTCAGCAAATGGCAGTCTCCTCCATTAGAAGACAGTTTGCTCACTTTTTCCCTTTGAGATAACGAATGGCAGTCTCTTTCAGCAGAAGACAGTTCGTTTCGCTTAAGGATTTCTCGACAGGGTCGGCAAATGGCAGTCTCTTTCAGCAGAAGACAGTTTGTTCCCTTTGAGATAACGGATGGCAGTCTTCTTCATGAAGACAGTTCGTTTAAGAATTCTAATTTTAAAGTCAGCAAATGGCAGTCTCCTCCATTAGAAGACAGTTTGCTCACTTTTTCCTAAGATGGGTCAACGAATGGCAGTCTCTTTCAGCAGAAGACAGTTCGTTCCGCTTAAGGATTTCTCGACAGGGTCGGCAAATGGCAGTCTCTTTCAGCAGAAGACAGTTTGTTCCCTTTGAGATAACGGATGGCAGTCTTCTTCATGAAGACAGTTCGTTTAAGAATTCTAATTTTAAAGTCAGCAAATGGCAGTCTCCTCCATTAGAAGACAGTTTGCTCACTTTTTCCTAAGATGGGTCAACGAATGGCAGTCTCTTTCAGCAGAAGACAGTTCGTTCCGCTTAAGGATTTCTCGACAGGGTCGGCAAATGGCAGTCTCTTTCAGCAGAAGACAGTTTGTTCCCTTTGAGATAACGGATGGCAGTCTTCTTCATGAAGACAGTTCGTTTAAGAATTCTAATTTTAAAGTCAGCAAATGGCAGTCTCCTCCATTAGAAGACAGTTTGCTCACTTTTTCCCTTTGAGATCAACGAATGGCAGTCTCTTTCAGCAGAAGACAGTTCGTTTCGCTTAAGGATTTCTCGACAGGGTCGGCAAATGGCAGTCTCTTTCAGCAGAAGACAGTTTGTTCCCTTTGAGATAACGGATGGCAGTCTTCTTCATGAAGACAGTTCGTTTAAGAATTCTAATTTTAAAGTCAGCAAATGGCAGTCTCCTCCATTAGAAGACAGTTTGCTCACTTTTTCCTAAGATGGGTCAACGAATGGCAGTCTCTTTCAGCAGAAGACAGTTCGTTCCGCTTAAGGATTTCTCGACAGGGTCGGCAAATGGCAGTCTCTTTCAGCAGAAGACAGTTTGTTCCCTTTGAGATAACGGATGGCAGTCTTCTTCATGAAGACAGTTCGTTTAAGAATTCTAATTTTAAAGTCAGCAAATGGCAGTCTCCTCCATTAGAAGACAGTTTGCTCACTTTTTCCTAAGATGGGTCAACGAATGGCAGTCTCTTTCAGCAGAAGACAGTTCGTTCCGCTTAAGGATTTCTCGACAGGGTCGGCAAATGGCAGTCTCTTTCAGCAGAAGACAGTTTGTTCCCTTTGAGATAACGGATGGCAGTCTTCTTCATGAAGACAGTTCGTTTAAGAATTCTAATTTTAAAGTCAGCAAATGGCAGTCTCCTCCATTAGAAGACAGTTTGCTCACTTTTTCCTAAGATGGGTCAACGAATGGCAGTCTCTTTCAGCAGAAGACAGTTCGTTCCGCTTAAGGATTTCTCGACAGGGTCGGCAAATGGCAGTCTCTTTCAGCAGAAGACAGTTTGTTCCCTTTGAGATAACGGATGGCAGTCTTCTTCATGAAGACAGTTCGTTTAAGAATTCTAATTTTAAAGTCAGCAAATGGCAGTCTCCTCCATTAGAAGACAGTTTGCTCACTTTTTCCTAAGATGGGTCAACGAATGGCAGTCTCTTTCAGCAGAAGACAGTTCGTTCCGCTTAAGGATTTCTCGACAGGGTCGGCAAATGGCAGTCTCTTTCAGCAGAAGACAGTTTGTTCCCTTTGAGATAACGGATGGCAGTCTTCTTCATGAAGACAGTTCGTTTAAGAATTCTAATTTTAAAGTCAGCAAATGGCAGTCTCCTCCATTAGAAGACAGTTTGCTCACTTTTTCCTAAGATGGGTCAACGAATGGCAGTCTCTTTCAGCAGAAGACAGTTCGTTCCGCTTAAGGATTTCTCGACAGGGTCGGCAAATGGCAGTCTCTTTCAGCAGAAGACAGTTTGTTCCCTTTGAGATAACGGATGGCAGTCTTCTTCATGAAGACAGTTCGTTTAAGAATTCTAATTTTAAAGTCAGCAAATGGCAGTCTCCTCCATTAGAAGACAGTTTGCTCACTTTTTCCTAAGATGGGTCAACGAATGGCAGTCTCTTTCAGCAGAAGACAGTTCGTTCCGCTTAAGGATTTCTCGACAGGGTCGGCAAATGGCAGTCTCTTTCAGCAGAAGACAGTTTGTTCCCTTTGAGATAACGGATGGCAGTCTTCTTCATGAAGACAGTTCGTTTAAGAATTCTAATTTTAAAGTCAGCAAATGGCAGTCTCCTCCATTAGAAGACAGTTTGCTCACTTTTTCCTAAGATGGGTCAACGAATGGCAGTCTCTTTCAGCAGAAGACAGTTCGTTCCGCTTAAGGATTTCTCGACAGGGTCGGCAAATGGCAGTCTCTTTCAGCAGAAGACAGTTTGTTCCCTTTGAGATAACGGATGGCAGTCTTCTTCATGAAGACAGTTCGTTTAAGAATTCTAATTTTAAAGTCAGCAAATGGCAGTCTCCTCCATTAGAAGACAGTTTGCTCACTTTTTCCTAAGATGGGTCAACGAATGGCAGTCTCTTTCAGCAGAAGACAGTTCGTTCCGCTTAAGGATTTCTCGACAGGGTCGGCAAATGGCAGTCTCTTTCAGCAGAAGACAGTTTGTTCCCTTTGAGATAACGGATGGCAGTCTTCTTCATGAAGACAGTTCGTTTAAGAATTCTAATTTTAAAGTCAGCAAATGGCAGTCTCCTCCATTAGAAGACAGTTTGCTCACTTTTTCCCTTTGAGATAACGAATGGCAGTCTCTTTCAGCAGAAGACAGTTCGTTTCGCTTAAGGATTTCTCGACAGGGTCGGCAAATGGCAGTCTCTTTCAGCAGAAGACAGTTTGTTCCCTTTGAGATAACGGATGGCAGTCTTCTTCATGAAGACAGTTCGTTTAAGAATTCTAATTTTAAAGTCAGCAAATGGCAGTCTCCTCCATTAGAAGACAGTTTGCTCACTTTTTCCCTTTGAGATAACGAATGGCAGTCTCTTTCAGCAGAAGACAGTTCATTTCGCTTAAGGATTTCTCGACAGGGTCGGCAAATGGCAGTCTCTTTCAGCAGAAGACAGTTTGTTACCTTTGAGATAACGGATGGCAGTCTTCTTCATGAAGACAGTTCGTTTAAGAATTCTTATTTTAAAGTCAGCAAATGGCAGTCTCCTCCATTAGAAGACAGTTTGCTCACTTTTTCCTAAGATGGGTCAACGAATGGCAGTCTCTTTCAGCAGAAGACAGTTCGTTCCGCTTAAGGATTTCTCGACAGGGTCGGCAAATGGCAGTCTCTTTCAGCAGAAGACAGTTTGTTCCCTTTGAGATAACGGATGGCAGTCTTCTTCATGAAGACAGTTCGTTTAAGAATTCTAATTTTAAAGTCAGCAAATGGCAGTCTCCTCCATTAGAAGACAGTTTGCTCACTTTTTCCTAAGATGGGTCAACGAATGGCAGTCTCTTTCAGCAGAAGACAGTTCGTTCCGCTTAAGGATTTCTCGACAGGGTCGGCAAATGGCAGTCTCTTTCAGCAGAAGACAGTTTGTTCCCTTTGAGATAACGGATGGCAGTCTTCTTCATGAAGACAGTTCGTTTAAGAATTCTAATTTTAAAGTCAGCAAATGGCAGTCTCCTCCATTAGAAGACAGTTTGCTCACTTTTTCCCTTTGAGATAACGAATGGCAGTCTCTTTCAGCAGAAGACAGTTCGTTTCGCTTAAGGATTTCTCGACAGGGTCGGCAAATGGCAGTCTCTTTCAGCAGAAGACAGTTTGTTCCCTTTGAGATAACGGATGGCAGTCTTCTTCATGAAGACAGTTCGTTTAAGAATTCTAATTTTAAAGTCAGCAAATGGCAGTCTCCTCCATTAGAAGACAGTTTGCTCACTTTTTCCTAAGATGGGTCAACGAATGGCAGTCTCTTTCAGCAGAAGACAGTTCGTTCCGCTTAAGGATTTCTCGACAGGGTCGGCAAATGGCAGTCTCTTTCAGCAGAAGACAGTTTGTTCCCTTTGAGATAACGGATGGCAGTCTTCTTCATGAAGACAGTTCGTTTAAGAATTCTAATTTTAAAGTCAGCAAATGGCAGTCTCCTCCATTAGAAGACAGTTTGCTCACTTTTTCCTAAGATGGGTCAACGAATGGCAGTCTCTTTCAGCAGAAGACAGTTCGTTCCGCTTAAGGATTTCTCGACAGGGTCGGCAAATGGCAGTCTCTTTCAGCAGAAGACAGTTTGTTCCCTTTGAGATAACGGATGGCAGTCTTCTTCATGAAGACAGTTCGTTTAAGAATTCTAATTTTAAAGTCAGCAAATGGCAGTCTCCTCCATTAGAAGACAGTTTGCTCACTTTTTCCCTTTGAGATAACGAATGGCAGTCTCTTTCAGCAGAAGACAGTTCGTTTCGCTTAAGGATTTCTCGACAGGGTCGGCAAATGGCAGTCTCTTTCAGCAGAAGACAGTTTGTTCCCTTTGAGATAACGGATGGCAGTCTTCTTCATGAAGACAGTTCGTTTAAGAATTCTAATTTTAAAGTCAGCAAATGGCAGTCTCCTCCATTAGAAGACAGTTTGCTCACTTTTTCCCTTTGAGATAACGAATGGCAGTCTCTTTCAGCAGAAGACAGTTCATTTCGCTTAAGGATTTCTCGACAGGGTCGGCAAATGGCAGTCTCTTTCAGCAGAAGACAGTTTGTTCCCTTTGAGATAACGGATGGCAGTCTTCTTCATGAAGACAGTTCGTTTAAGAATTCTTATTTTAAAGTCAGCAAATGGCAGTCTCCTCCATTAGAAGACAGTTTGCTCACTTTTTCCTAAGATGGGTCAACGAATGGCAGTCTCTTTCAGCAGAAGACAGTTCGTTCCGCTTAAGGATTTCTCGACAGGGTCGGCAAATGGCAGTCTCTTTCAGCAGAAGACAGTTTGTTCCCTTTGAGATAACGGATGGCAGTCTTCTTCATGAAGACAGTTCGTTTAAGAATTCTAATTTTAAAGTCAGCAAATGGCAGTCTCCTCCATTAGAAGACAGTTTGCTCACTTTTTCCTAAGATGGGTCAACGAATGGCAGTCTCTTTCAGCAGAAGACAGTTCGTTCCGCTTAAGGATTTCTCGACAGGGTCGGCAAATGGCAGTCTCTTTCAGCAGAAGACAGTTTGTTCCCTTTGAGATAACGGATGGCAGTCTTCTTCATGAAGACAGTTCGTTTAAGAATTCTAATTTTAAAGTCAGCAAATGGCAGTCTCCTCCATTAGAAGACAGTTTGCTCACTTTTTCCTAAGATGGGTCAACGAATGGCAGTCTCTTTCAGCAGAAGACAGTTCGTTCCGCTTAAGGATTTCTCGACAGGGTCGGCAAATGGCAGTCTCTTTCAGCAGAAGACAGTTTGTTCCCTTTGAGATAACGGATGGCAGTCTTCTTCATGAAGACAGTTCGTTTAAGAATTCTAATTTTAAAGTCAGCAAATGGCAGTCTCCTCCATTAGAAGACAGTTTGCTCACTTTTTCCTAAGATGGGTCAACGAATGGCAGTCTCTTTCAGCAGAAGACAGTTCGTTCCGCTTAAGGATTTCTCGACAGGGTCGGCAAATGGCAGTCTCTTTCAGCAGAAGACAGTTTGTTCCCTTTGAGATAACGGATGGCAGTCTTCTTCATGAAGACAGTTCGTTTAAGAATTCTAATTTTAAAGTCAGCAAATGGCAGTCTCCTCCATTAGAAGACAGTTTGCTCACTTTTTCCCTTTGAGATAACGAATGGCAGTCTCTTTCAGCAGAAGACAGTTCGTTTCGCTTAAGGATTTCTCGACAGGGTCGGCAAATGGCAGTCTCTTTCAGCAGAAGACAGTTTGTTCCCTTTGAGATAACGGATGGCAGTCTTCTTCATGAAGACAGTTCGTTTAAGAATTCTAATTTTAAAGTCAGCAAATGGCAGTCTCCTCCATTAGAAGACAGTTTGCTCACTTTTTCCCTTTGAGATAACGAATGGCAGTCTCTTTCAGCAGAAGACAGTTCATTTCGCTTAAGGATTTCTCGACAGGGTCGGCAAATGGCAGTCTCTTTCAGCAGAAGACAGTTTGTTACCTTTGAGATAACGGATGGCAGTCTTCTTCATGAAGACAGTTCGTTTAAGAATTCTTATTTTAAAGTCAGCAAATGGCAGTCTCCTCCATTAGAAGACAGTTTGCTCACTTTTTCCTAAGATGGGTCAACGAATGGCAGTCTCTTTCAGCAGAAGACAGTTCGTTCCGCTTAAGGATTTCTCGACAGGGTCGGCAAATGGCAGTCTCTTTCAGCAGAAGACAGTTTGTTCCCTTTGAGATAACGGATGGCAGTCTTCTTCATGAAGACAGTTCGTTTAAGAATTCTAATTTTAAAGTCAGCAAATGGCAGTCTCCTCCATTAGAAGACAGTTTGCTCACTTTTTCCTAAGATGGGTCAACGAATGGCAGTCTCTTTCAGCAGAAGACAGTTCGTTCCGCTTAAGGATTTCTCGACAGGGTCGGCAAATGGCAGTCTCTTTCAGCAGAAGACAGTTTGTTCCCTTTGAGATAACGGATGGCAGTCTTCTTCATGAAGACAGTTCGTTTAAGAATTCTAATTTTAAAGTCAGCAAATGGCAGTCTCCTCCATTAGAAGACAGTTTGCTCACTTTTTCCCTTTGAGATAACGAATGGCAGTCTCTTTCAGCAGAAGACAGTTCGTTTCGCTTAAGGATTTCTCGACAGGGTCGGCAAATGGCAGTCTCTTTCAGCAGAAGACAGTTTGTTCCCTTTGAGATAACGGATGGCAGTCTTCTTCATGAAGACAGTTCGTTTAAGAATTCTAATTTTAAAGTCAGCAAATGGCAGTCTCCTCCATTAGAAGACAGTTTGCTCACTTTTTCCTAAGATGGGTCAACGAATGGCAGTCTCTTTCAGCAGAAGACAGTTCGTTCCGCTTAAGGATTTCTCGACAGGGTCGGCAAATGGCAGTCTCTTTCAGCAGAAGACAGTTTGTTCCCTTTGAGATAACGGATGGCAGTCTTCTTCATGAAGACAGTTCGTTTAAGAATTCTTATTTTAAAGTCAGCAAATGGCAGTCTCCTCCATTAGAAGACAGTTTGCTCACTTTTTCCTAAGATGGGTCAACGAATGGCAGTCTCTTTCAGCAGAAGACAGTTCGTTCCGCTTAAGGATTTCTCGACAGGGTCGGCAAATGGCAGTCTCTTTCAGCAGAAGACAGTTTGTTCCCTTTGAGATAACGGATGGCAGTCTTCTTCATGAAGACAGTTTGTTTAAGAATTCTAATTTTAAAGTCAGCAAATGGCAGTCTCCTCCATTAGAAGACAGTTTGCTCACTTTTTCCCTTTGAGATAACGAATGGCAGTCTCTTTCAGCAGAAGACAGTTCGTTTCGCTTAAGGATTTCTCGACAGGGTCGGCAAATGGCAGTCTCTTTCAGCAGAAGACAGTTTGTTCCCTTTGAGATAACGGATGGCAGTCTTCTTCATGAAGACAGTTCGTTTAAGAATTCTAATTTTAAAGTCAGCAAATGGCAGTCTCCTCCATTAGAAGACAGTTTGCTCACTTTTTCCCTTTGAGATAACGAATGGCAGTCTCTTTCAGCAGAAGACAGTTCGTTTCGCTTAAGGATTTCTCGACAGGGTCGGCAAATGGCAGTCTCTTTCAGCAGAAGACAGTTTGTTCCCTTTGAGATAACGGATGGCAGTCTTCTTCATGAAGACAGTTCGTTTAAGAATTCTTATTTTAAAGTCAGCAAATGGCAGTCTCCTCCATTAGAAGACAGTTTGCTCACTTTTTCCTAAGATGGGTCAACGAATGGCAGTCTCTTTCAGCAGAAGACAGTTCGTTCCGCTTAAGGATTTCTCGACAGGGTCGGCAAATGGCAGTCTCTTTCAGCAGAAGACAGTTTGTTCCCTTTGAGATAACGGATGGCAGTCTTCTTCATGAAGACAGTTCGTTTAAGAATTCTAATTTTAAAGTCAGCAAATGGCAGTCTCCTCCATTAGAAGACAGTTTGCTCACTTTTTCCTAAGATGGGTCAACGAATGGCAGTCTCTTTCAGCAGAAGACAGTTCGTTCCGCTTAAGGATTTCTCGACAGGGTCGGCAAATGGCAGTCTCTTTCAGCAGAAGACAGTTTGTTCCCTTTGAGATAACGGATGGCAGTCTTCTTCATGAAGACAGTTCGTTTAAGAATTCTTATTTTAAAGTCAGCAAATGGCAGTCTCCTCCATTAGAAGACAGTTTGCTCACTTTTTCCTAAGATGGGTCAACGAATGGCAGTCTCTTTCAGCAGAAGACAGTTCGTTCCGCTTAAGGATTTCTCGACAGGGTCGGCAAATGGCAGTCTCTTTCAGCAGAAGACAGTTTGTTCCCTTTGAGATAACGGATGGCAGTCTTCTTCATGAAGACAGTTCGTTTAAGAATTCTAATTTTAAAGTCAGCAAATGGCAGTCTCCTCCATTAGAAGACAGTTTGCTCACTTTTTCCTAAGATGGGTCAACGAATGGCAGTCTCTTTCAGCAGAAGACAGTTCGTTCCGCTTAAGGATTTCTCGACAGGGTCGGCAAATGGCAGTCTCTTTCAGCAGAAGACAGTTTGTTCCCTTTGAGATAACGGATGGCAGTCTTCTTCATGAAGACAGTTCGTTTAAGAATTCTAATTTTAAAGTCAGCAAATGGCAGTCTCCTCCATTAGAAGACAGTTTGCTCACTTTTTCCCTTTGAGATAACGAATGGCAGTCTCTTTCAGCAGAAGACAGTTCGTTTCGCTTAAGGATTTCTCGACAGGGTCGGCAAATGGCAGTCTCTTTCAGCAGAAGACAGTTTGTTCCCTTTGAGATAACGGATGGCAGTCTTCTTCATGAAGACAGTTCGTTTAAGAATTCTAATTTTAAAGTCAGCAAATGGCAGTCTCCTCCATTAGAAGACAGTTTGCTCACTTTTTCCTAAGATGGGTCAACGAATGGCAGTCTCTTTCAGCAGAAGACAGTTCGTTCCGCTTAAGGATTTCTCGACAGGGTCGGCAAATGGCAGTCTCTTTCAGCAGAAGACAGTTTGTTCCCTTTGAGATAACGGATGGCAGTCTTCTTCATGAAGACAGTTCGTTTAAGAATTCTAATTTTAAAGTCAGCAAATGGCAGTCTCCTCCATTAGAAGACAGTTTGCTCACTTTTTCCTAAGATGGGTCAACGAATGGCAGTCTCTTTCAGCAGAAGACAGTTCGTTCCGCTTAAGGATTTCTCGACAGGGTCGGCAAATGGCAGTCTCTTTCAGCAGAAGACAGTTTGTTCCCTTTGAGATAACGGATGGCAGTCTTCTTCATGAAGACAGTTCGTTTAAGAATTCTTATTTTAAAGTCAGCAAATGGCAGTCTCCTCCATTAGAAGACAGTTTGCTCACTTTTTCCTAAGATGGGTCAACGAATGGCAGTCTCTTTCAGCAGAAGACAGTTCGTTCCGCTTAAGGATTTCTCGACAGGGTCGGCAAATGGCAGTCTCTTTCAGCAGAAGACAGTTTGTTCCCTTTGAGATAACGGATGGCAGTCTTCTTCATGAAGACAGTTCGTTTAAGAATTCTAATTTTAAAGTCAGCAAATGGCAGTCTCCTCCATTAGAAGACAGTTTGCTCACTTTTTCCTAAGATGGGTCAACGAATGGCAGTCTCTTTCAGCAGAAGACAGTTCGTTCCGCTTAAGGATTTCTCGACAGGGTCGGCAAATGGCAGTCTCTTTCAGCAGAAGACAGTTTGTTCCCTTTGAGATAACGGATGGCAGTCTTCTTCATGAAGACAGTTCGTTTAAGAATTCTAATTTTAAAGTCAGCAAATGGCAGTCTCCTCCATTAGAAGACAGTTTGCTCACTTTTTCCTAAGATGGGTCAACGAATGGCAGTCTCTTTCAGCAGAAGACAGTTCGTTCCGCTTAAGGATTTCTCGACAGGGTCGGCAAATGGCAGTCTCTTTCAGCAGAAGACAGTTTGTTCCCTTTGAGATAACGGATGGCAGTCTTCTTCATGAAGACAGTTCGTTTAAGAATTCTAATTTTAAAGTCAGCAAATGGCAGTCTCCTCCATTAGAAGACAGTTTGCTCACTTTTTCCCTTAGATGATAACGAATGGCAGTCTCTTTCAGCAGAAGACAGTTCGTTTCGCTTAAGGATTTCTCGACAGGGTCGGCAAATGGCAGTCTCTTTCAGCAGAAGACAGTTTGTTCCCTTTGAGATAACGGATGGCAGTCTTCTTCATGAAGACAGTTTGTTTAAGAATTCTAATTTTAAAGTCAGCAAATGGCAGTCTCCTCCATTAGAAGACAGTTTGCTCACTTTTTCCCTTTGAGATAACGAATGGCAGTCTCTTTCAGCAGAAGACAGTTCGTTTCGCTTAAGGATTTCTCGACAGGGTCGGCAAATGGCAGTCTCTTTCAGCAGAAGACAGTTTGTTCCCTTTGAGATAACGGATGGCAGTCTTCTTCATGAAGACAGTTCGTTTAAGAATTCTAATTTTAAAGTCAGCAAATGGCAGTCTCCTCCATTAGAAGACAGTTTGCTCACTTTTTCCCTTTGAGATAACGAATGGCAGTCTCTTTCAGCAGAAGACAGTTCATTTCGCTTAAGGATTTCTCGACAGGGTCGGCAAATGGCAGTCTCTTTCAGCAGAAGACAGTTTGTTACCTTTGAGATAACGGATGGCAGTCTTCTTCATGAAGACAGTTCGTTTAAGAATTCTTATTTTAAAGTCAGCAAATGGCAGTCTCCTCCATTAGAAGACAGTTTGCTCACTTTTTCCTAAGATGGGTCAACGAATGGCAGTCTCTTTCAGCAGAAGACAGTTCGTTCCGCTTAAGGATTTCTCGACAGGGTCGGCAAATGGCAGTCTCTTTCAGCAGAAGACAGTTTGTTCCCTTTGAGATAACGGATGGCAGTCTTCTTCATGAAGACAGTTCGTTTAAGAATTCTTATTTTAAAGTCAGCAAATGGCAGTCTCCTCCATTAGAAGACAGTTTGCTCACTTTTTCCTAAGATGGGTCAACGAATGGCAGTCTCTTTCAGCAGAAGACAGTTCGTTCCGCTTAAGGATTTCTCGACAGGGTCGGCAAATGGCAGTCTCTTTCAGCAGAAGACAGTTTGTTCCCTTTGAGATAACGGATGGCAGTCTTCTTCATGAAGACAGTTCGTTTAAGAATTCTTATTTTAAAGTCAGCAAATGGCAGTCTCCTCCATTAGAAGACAGTTTGCTCACTTTTTCCTAAGATGGGTCAACGAATGGCAGTCTCTTTCAGCAGAAGACAGTTCGTTCCGCTTAAGGATTTCTCGACAGGGTCGGCAAATGGCAGTCTCTTTCAGCAAAAGACAGTTTGTTCCCTTTGAGATAACGGATGGCAGTCTTCTTCATGA
The DNA here is from genome assembly GCF_029867415.1 of Vicia villosa. Classification (NCBI taxonomy): domain Eukaryota; kingdom Viridiplantae; phylum Streptophyta; class Magnoliopsida; order Fabales; family Fabaceae; genus Vicia; species Vicia villosa. The sequence goes on from NC_081186.1 coordinate 57,906,712, forward strand.
AGACAGTTCGTTTAAGAATTCTTATTTTAAAGTCAGCAAATGGCAGTCTCCTCCATTAGAAGACAGTTTGCTCACTTTTTCCTAAGATGGGTCAACGAATGGCAGTCTCTTTCAGCAGAAGACAGTTCGTTCCGCTTAAGGATTTCTCGACAGGGTCGGCAAATGGCAGTCTCTTTCAGCAGAAGACAGTTTGTTCCCTTTGAGATAACGGATGGCAGTCTTCTTCATGAAGACAGTTCGTTTAAGAATTCTAATTTTAAAGTCAGCAAATGGCAGTCTCCTCCATTAGAAGACAGTTTGCTCACTTTTTCCTAAGATGGGTCAACGAATGGCAGTCTCTTTCAGCAGAAGACAGTTCGTTCCGCTTAAGGATTTCTCGACAGGGTCGGCAAATGGCAGTCTCTTTCAGCAGAAGACAGTTTGTTCCCTTTGAGATAACGGATGGCAGTCTTCTTCATGAAGACAGTTCGTTTAAGAATTCTAATTTTAAAGTCAGCAAATGGCAGTCTCCTCCATTAGAAGACAGTTTGCTCACTTTTTCCCTTAGTGATAACGAATGGCAGTCTCTTTCAGTAGAAGACAGTTCGTTTCGCTTAAGGATTTCTCGACAGGGTCGGCAAATGGCAGTCTCTTTCAGCAGAAGACAGTTTGTTCCCTTTGAGATAACGGATGGCAGTCTTCTTCATGAAGACAGTTTGTTTAAGAATTCTAATTTTAAAGTCAGCAAATGGCAGTCTCCTCCATTAGAAGACAGTTTGCTCACTTTTTCCCTTTGAGATAACGAATGGCAGTCTCTTTCAGCAGAAGACAGTTCGTTTCGCTTAAGGATTTCTCGACAGGGTCGGCAAATGGCAGTCTCTTTCAGCAGAAGACAGTTTGTTCCCTTTGAGATAACGGATGGCAGTCTTCTTCATGAAGACAGTTCGTTTAAGAATTCTAATTTTAAAGTCAGCAAATGGCAGTCTCCTCCATTAGAAGACAGTTTGCTCACTTTTTCCCTTTGAGATAACGAATGGCAGTCTCTTTCAGCAGAAGACAGTTCATTTCGCTTAAGGATTTCTCGACAGGGTCGGCAAATGGCAGTCTCTTTCAGCAGAAGACAGTTTGTTACCTTTGAGATAACGGATGGCAGTCTTCTTCATGAAGACAGTTCGTTTAAGAATTCTTATTTTAAAGTCAGCAAATGGCAGTCTCCTCCATTAGAAGACAGTTTGCTCACTTTTTCCTAAGATGGGTCAACGAATGGCAGTCTCTTTCAGCAGAAGACAGTTCGTTCCGCTTAAGGATTTCTCGACAGGGTCGGCAAATGGTAGTCTCTTTCAGCAGAAGACAGTTTGTTCCCTTTGAGATAACGGATGGCAGTCTTCTTCATGAAGACAGTTCGTTTAAGAATTCTAATTTTAAAGTCAGCAAATGGCAGTCTCCTCCATTAGAAGACAGTTTGCTCACTTTTTCCTAAGATGGGTCAACGAATGGCAGTCTCTTTCAGCAGAAGACAGTTCGTTCCGCTTAAGGATTTCTCGACAGGGTCGGCAAATGGCAGTCTCTTTCAGCAAAAGACAGTTTGTTCCCTTTGAGATAACGGATGGCAGTTTTCTTCATAAAGACAGTTCGTTTAAGAATTCTTATTTTAAAGTCAGCAAATGGCAGTTTCCTCCATTAGAAGACAGTTTGCTCACTTTTTCCTAAGATGGGTCAACGAATGGCAGTCTCTTTCAGCAGAAGACAGTTCGTTCCACTTAGGGATTTCTCGACAGGGTCGGCAAATGGCAGTCTCTTTCAGCAGAAGACAGTTTGTTCCCTTTGAGATAACGGATGGCAGTCTTCTTCATGAAGACAGTTCGTTTAAGAATTCTAATTTTAAAGTCAGCAAATGGCAGTCTCCTCCATTAGAAGACAATTTGCTCACTTTTTCCTAAGATGGGTCAACGAATGGCAGTCTCTTTCAGCAGAAGACAGTTCGTTCCGCTTAAGGATTTCTCGACAGGGTCGGCAAATGGCAGTCTCTTTCAGCAGAAGACAGTTTGTTCCCTTTGAGATAACGGATGGCAGTCTTCTTCATGAAGACAGTTCGTTTAAGAATTCTAATTTTAAAGTCAGCAAATGGCAGTCTCCTCCATTAGAAGACAGTTTGCTCACTTTTTCCCTTTGAGATAACGAATGGCAGTCTCTTTCAGCAGAAGACAGTTCGTTCCACTTAGGGATTTCTCGACAGGGTCGGCAAATGGCAGTCTCTTTCAGCAGAAGACAGTTTGTTCCCTTTGAGATAACGGATGGCAGTCTTCTTCATGAAGACAGTTCGTTTAAGAATTCTAATTTTAAAGTCAGCAAATGGCAGTCTCCTCCATTAGAAGACAATTTGCTCACTTTTTCCTAAGATGGGTCAACGAATGGCAGTCTCTTTCAGCAGAAGACAGTTCGTTCCGCTTAAGGATTTCTCTACAGGGTCGGCAAATGGCAGTCTCTTTCAGCAGAAGACAGTTTGTTCCCTTTGAGATAACGGATGGCAGTCTTCTTCAAGAAGACAATTCGTTTAAGAATTCTAATTTTAAAGTCAGCAAATGGCAGTCTCCTCCATTAGAAGACAGTTTGCTCACTTTTTCCCTTAGTGATAACGAATGGCAGTCTCTTTCAGTAGAAGACAGTTCGTTTCGCTTAAGGATTTCTCGACAGGGTCGGCAAATGGCAGTCTCTTTCAGCAGAAGACAGTTTGTTCCCTTTGAGATAACGGATGGCAGTCTTCTTCATGAAGACAGTTTGTTTAAGAATTCTAATTTTAAAGTCAGCAAATGGCAGTCTCCTCCATTAGAAGACAGTTTGCTCACTTTTTCCCTTTGAGATAACGAATGGCAGTCTCTATCAGCAGAAGACAGTTCGTTTCGCTTAAGGATTTCTCGACAGGGTCGGCAAATGGCTGTCTCTTTCAGCAGAAGACAGTTTGTTCCCTTTGAGATAACGGATGGCAGTCTTCTTCATGAAGACAGTTCGTTTAAGAATTCTAATTTTAAAGTCAGCAAATGGCAGTCTCCTCCATTAGAAGACAGTTTGCTCACTTTTTCCCTTTGAGATAACGAATGGCAGTCTCTTTCAGCAGAAGACAGTTCATTTCGCTTAAGGATTTCTCGACAGGGTCGGCAAGTGGCAGTCTCTTTCAGCAGAAGACAGTTTGTTACCTTTGAGATAACGGATGGCAGTCTTCTTCATGAAGACAGTTCGTTTAAGAATTCTTATTTTAAAGTCAGCAAATGGCAGTCTCCTCCATTAGAAGACAATTTGCTCACTTTTTCCTAAGATGGGTCAACGAATGGCAGTCTCTTTCAGCAGAAGACAGTTCGTTCCGCTTAAGGATTTCTCGACAGGGTCGGCAAATGGCAGTCTCTTTCAGCAGAAGACAGTTTGTTCCCTTTGAGATAACGGATGGCAGTCTTCTTCATGAAGACAGTTCGTTTAAGAATTCTAATTTTAAAGTCAGCAAATGGCAGTCTCCTCCATTAGAAGACAGTTTGCTCACTTTTTCCTAAGATGGGTCAACGAATGGCAGTCTCTTTCAGCAGAAGACAGTTCGTTCCGCTTAAGGATTTCTCGACAGGGTCGGCAAATGGCAGTCTCTTTCAGCAAAAGACAGTTTGTTCCCTTTGAGATAACGGATGGCAGTCTTCTTCATAAAGACAGTTCGTTTAAGAATTCTTATTTTAAAGTCAGCAAATGGCAGTTTCCTCCATTAGAAGACAGTTTGCTCACTTTTTCCTAAGATGGGTCAACGATTGGCAGTCTCTTTCAGCAGAAGACAGTTCGTTCCGCTTGAGGATTTCTCGACAGGGTCGGCAAGTGGCAGTCTCTTTCAGCAGAAGACAGTTTGTTCCCTTTGAGATAACGAATGGCAGCCTTCTTCACGAAGACATTTCGTTTTGCTTAAAGATTCCTGAGCAAAGTCAGCAAATGGTAAGTCCCTTCATCAAAAGTGACAGTTTGCATCCAGTTCCTTTTCTCAAGCCATGTCCTTGAAGAAGTTGATCCCTATTCTTAGCGGCAACTCATTGTTCTCAGCAGCTTATCGTCAACCATTGAGGCGGTAATTCAATTTGCTTCTACCTTCGACTATTGAGTTGGTAGCTTATCGTAAACTATTGAGACGGTGATTCGATTTTCTTCTACCTTCAACTATTGAGTAAGAGGATGGTCCACGAATCAAAATGTTATCGTCAGTGGTACGGAGATACATCTCTTCATATCATCAGTGGTACGATGGTGTGTTAACGAAAAATTGGTATTCTGATTCAGGATGCGTACTTTCTCATCCCCAGTGAAAGAGGATGCCCCCCTTTATCATCTCTAGCGAAAGGTGATTGCTTTAACCTCTCTGGTGCGAAATGTTTCCCCAGAGAAGTTTCTTTTCCCACCAAAGTTTCATCTCTCCAACAAAGTCTTGCCTTCCCCAGTGGAGTTATGCCAGTAAGACATTTGTTCCCCCAGTGGAGTCCTTTTCCTCCCCAGTGTTGTCGTGTTTTATCCTCATCATATGCCTTCATTGCATAGCATCTTAGGTTCAAAAATTGTGCTTTATATATTTAAGTCTCTTCGATTTCGTCAAAACGAAGATTTCCAATCATCGTATCTCCAAATCGAAGAAACTTAAATAGGGGCATCTGTCATACCCCAATTTCTGACCCTGAGATCACACATCATTTGCATACCAATCATCAATCAAGAAGTTTTAACTTAGAACTCTACTTGTGGTGTTATGCTCAATTCATCTGCAAGGGAATCATCAAGCACCCATGTTTAGTCTTGTATATATTGTTTTACTAACCAAAATACCAAAAATATTGCCTTGTGCTTTGGTGTGTTTGTGTTTTGTAGGTACCAAGTCATAACATCCATCAAAAGGAGCATTTTTCAACATTTTCACTACGCAAATCGATTTGCATAAGGTGTAAATCGATTTACACAACTGTTTCTGCACCAGATTTGCTTCTGCCATCAGTGCAAATCGATTTGCATAAGACAGCAATCGATTTGCATAACTGTTTTTGCCCCAGATTTTGCCTTTTTCAGCTATGTAAATAGATTTGCATAAAGTGTAAATCGATTGCACCAGTGCGAATTTGGAAAAATGAAGGCAAAATTCAGCTTTTGAAAGTGTTGACATCATTTGCAAGCATGGGAAGCATGACTTAGCTCTAGTATTTGATTACCTACATCATTTAATCATAAACCCTCATGTGATTGCATCAAGACCATTGGATCTCATTTTTGGCTCCAAATCCTTTTCCCAAGCCTAATTCTATTTTCCAATCCTAACTCCAAGCCACAAAATTTCCCAAGCCTAAGTGCTATAAATTGAGGCATTCCCCTCCTCATTTTTCAAGCTTTGATAGCCAAAAAACTTATTGCAAATTCATTTCTTGAAGCTTTGATAGCCAAGAAACTTATTGCAAATTCTCTCCTCACCCCTTCCAAACCCATCACTCAAAGCTCTTTTTCTTCCACACAAATTAGTGAGTCACATCTTGAACCTCACTAATTTAGAGCTAAACCTCAACATAAACACTACTTTTCTTCATCAATTGTGAGAGATCAAGGCTTGTGGTTGTGTGTTCTTGAAGAAGATTCAAAGTTTGTGAAAGATTTGGTAAAATTCTAGATCCAATCCATAATTCAAGATGTGATCCATTGTTGTTTATGCTTGATGCACCTTTGGTGCTATATTGGTGAGATTTGCTTGCCTACTTGATGCATTTTCGTGCACAAATTGATCCAAGATCACAAGGTGTTTGGTTTTATGTTTAAACAAGTTTTCTTCTCTTTATTTGCTGTTTTTTTGAAAACTGTGTTGTGCAAATCGATTTACATCTTGTGCAAATCAATTTACACAACTGAAAACTGCGCAGATTTTGAAAACAGAGTTATGCAAATCGATTTACACTCTGTGCAAATCGATTTACATCTGGGCAGAATGCTTGTTTTTGTGGTTTTTGACTTGTTTTTGGTTCTAACGCATCTTCTACTCCTTTATTTTGATATTTTCTTTGAATCACAAGTTAGAGGCCTAATTTCTCTCTAATTTCAATGGACTTAGGGCGTCGATAGGATGAGAATCCAAATCCGCAATATTAAGTGATTGAAATTATGGATGAAAGGAGCTTTTAATGTGGTTCCATCTTTTGTTTCTCTTTATTTTGATCGATGAAAGTCTTAATACCTTGAGAATTCTTATGGATTCTTGGTAAAGACTAGATCACTCACCATTTTTCTTTTCGTGCGGTATTGCTTTCGGAGAGTGATCTACATATCACTTCTCTCGCATGCATTAGCACATAAAGTTTTGACCGGCCTCGTTGTAGGATGATTTCTACATAAATCACTTGGCGATCTGCTTAACATAGCGCAATATTTCGTGTCCCGAATCAAAAAGATCAAATATGGAAGAGAATTGTATGCGGTTGATTTAAGACTTATAGAGGTTTATCGTGTAGTCGCTATGATTTTATCAAGCTTCTGATAAATTTCTATTGAATTTAAATCCGAGTACATCCTTCACTCACCATCGATCTTCATTACTAACTTTGATAACATACTTGACAAGTTTCAAGATGGTTATCTTTAACATCTAACAATTGACTTTAATTTCCGCACTTTATTATATTGCTCTTTATATTTCTCGCTTTATTGCTTTATTTTATCATTTCATCATATTTACATTCCGCTATTTTCTCTTTGTCCATTTGGACGCTATGTTTATGCTTCCGCTATTTTTCTTTTGTCCACTTGGACCATACTTTACTTTTATGCTAAAACACTAATAAATAACAAAAATCTAAAAAAACACCTAAGGCTCTCTTTTTTGGACTATTGGTTACTATCCTGAGCATTTTGGAGATTCGGACTTATGGACTTAAGACCTCTGGACTCTTATGATGTTGTTACTCTGTTGTTATTCTGTCTGTCTGGCATTGGATTGTTGTCTGTTTATGTATGCAGGTATTTCCTTGAAATCCCTTGATGGTTAATTCCAAGGCATTGATATAAGGATTTTACCCGAAAACAGCCGTTACTCTGCCCGATTTTCGTCAGAATTTTAATGTGCTTAATGCGAAGTGGTGCTAAGATAATATGTTCATCTGGATCCCCAAGTGTTAAATGTGTTGGTATTGATATTCCAAAGGATGGGAAATCTACCTTGACTCATAATGTCAAGTGTTGGCTTCTTCTTCGGTTAGACTGTTTCTTTCCTTAGCTTTTATCTTACGCAATAGGATAGCCTCTTCATCTCCTCCCATTCTTAAATTTTCAAAATCTTCTCCCTTTTTCAAAAACCTTCTTATGTTTGCAATCTTTTCAAAACCTTTTCTCTTAAAATATCTTTTGCCCTTAGTGGCCTTTTTCTTCAAAACGTTTAGACACTGTTAATTGTCGAAACGAGTGGTTATACCCCACGATTTTGAAAATTATTGATATAATGAGATCTTTTCCGCGTGAGAGAGCTAGTGGCATACTCGTCGATTTTATCCGAGTTGGAGCCCTTATTTCATTAGCGATGCAAAGAACTCGTTTGTTCTCATGCTCAAGATCAATGGCTGAGTATTTCTCTGCAACGACGATAAAGTGTTTATTCGCTTTAAAAATGTTTTCCCTTTTAAGCGGAACTACATTAGCTCTGACTTCTCCATTGCACCGAGGAGGTATGTAGGCACAAAGCTTAATGCTTTGCCGAGCTTATTTTAAAAATAAACAAACCCTTTTTTTAGCACACACGACACAGATTTTCAAAAAGGTTCCTGTGGAGTACCACAGATATGAGGGGTGCTTAAAACCTTCCCCTTGTATAAACAACACCCGTACCTAAGATCTCTTCTTTTTGTTTTAAAAACAAACTTTGGGTTTTATTCGTTCTTTTCCCTTTTCCTTGGGAAACAATAAAGCGCGGTGGCGACTTTCACTGAAATATTGAGTCGAGTCAATTCCATGGCTTCGATCTCAGAATTTCCCCGCTACAGACACCTCTTCACTTTTGATGCATACTTCCTTGTAAGAGGCGGCCAGTTCATCATAAGAGACTTCTTCATCATAGGAATCTTCATCAGAATCACATCTTCCAGTTAAAGTAGTTTACATGTTTAGCAAATGCATCCTCAAGTTCACTTCAGAGTTTCCATCATCAGACCAAGAGAAAAACAATCCCTTCTTTTGTTTCTTGAGATATGTAGGACTTTCTGCTCTAATGTGTCCGAAGCCTTCACATCCATGACTGTAAATGACTTTACTTTGATTGGACTTCTCTTCTGATCTTGTTCTTCTTTGAAAGTTATTGCTTTTGCTGATGTCAGATGAGTTATTCTTGACATTTGGTCTTGACTTCCTGTCCATTCTCTTAAATACCTTATTTAATTGTCTCCTAAGCAGTACAATAGCATTTGATATTCCTTCATCAGTATCCAAGTCACATTGGTCCTCTTCATCTTCGGTGTTAGATATAAAAGCTATGCTCTTGTTCTTCTTTTCAAATTTGTCACTAATACCTAATTAAAAGGTTTGAAGTGACCGAACAAGTTCATCAACTTACATGTTGCTGATGTCTTGGGCTTCTTCAATGGTTATGACCTTCATGTCAAATTTCTTAGACAGGGACATGGGAATTTTTCTAACCAGCTTTTCTTCTAAGATCTTCTATCCCAAGGCACTAGATGAATTTTGTATTTCAAGAATATTCATGTGAAAATCATGAATACTCTCATCATCCTTCATCTTTAGATTCTCTAATCTTTTAGTAAGGAGATGAAGTCTAGATATCTTCACTTTATACGTGCCTTCATGAATGGTTCTTAGAATTTCCCAATCATCTTTGGCTTTAGTGTATGTGTTAATTAACCTGAATATCTTTTTGTCAACTCCATTGAATAAGGCATTTAAGGCTTTGGAGTTTCCAAGAGCCAACTCATCTTCTTCCTTAGAGCAGTTTTCTCCTAACTTCATATCAATAGTAACCTTCCCATCTTTGTCCTTCACAACAAGATGTTCTCAACCCATGATGACAACTTTCCACCATGCGTGCCTTCTAGTAATCATAGTTGGTGCCATCCATAATAGGTGGTATGTTAACAAATCCTCCTTCCTTGACCTTAGTACCATAAAATATCTCCCTGGAGCTCATCCAAAACAGATCAGGGTGCATGCTTTGATGCCAATTAAAATTCTGGTAAGTTCTGTTATAAGATGTCATACACGATGTCACGACACCAAGATCAGGACATTGTCACATCACAAGCAATTATGGTGTTAGGGCAAATAGATGGAAGTAAATAACATAGATAGTTGTTAACCCAGTTTGGTGCAACTTCACTTATATATGGGGGCTTCCAAGCCAGGAAGGAAATTCACTATAATAGTATTATTTTGAAGTCCTCAGTAAACAACCTCAGGTTTACATCATTCGCACCTAATCACTACTTGTGCTATTTCTATCTAAGATTCTCGTAGATATGAGACCCCTCTCACTTGCCTTCAATCATACAACAATGATAATAACTTTTAACAATGAACATAAAACACTCTCTCAAAACGCATAATCCACTATTGCTTAAAAGCTCATGAGTGATTAACAATTACAACTTGAAGACACAATCAAACATATTCTCTCGATGGAAGATTCCAGCTCAAGGATTCATGCAAATAAAGAAGTAGGACAACTATGAGTCTTCGCATCCTCTTGCAAAGCCTCAACAAGATTTTTCTTCTCTTGCAAGTCGACCAACTCCTTTTGGAAGATGAATCACTTATCCTTCATGTCTTCTATTTTCCTTTCCTCATATCACTCTCCTTGGAAGAATTACCTACAACTAGAGTGCCAGGAATTTGAGTAGTAAAAATGACCGAAGACAAAGGAAGGGAGTAAACAACCCTAAACCAGCATCTCCTAACATACGGGCCCGCTTAGGGGAATCCTCTTCCAAAGGGAATGTTGATCTTGATCCCTCTTTGCTGGAACATGAGAAGGTTGTGGCCAATATTCCATAGATAGATAGGCTACATCAGTTGTAAGTTGATCTATAACAAAGGCATCTACAATAGTCTCAATAGCAGGTAAGGATGCAAAAGTCACTGGGGGAGTTATAACATCCCGATCAACAAGAACAAGTTTGTGCTTTGAGCAGATGTGAGAGAGAAAACCATATGCAATTTGTCCATGTTATCTGCAATATATAACAACCCATGTAAAAAAACACTACATGAATCTGTCCTTACCAAATATCTATTTCCTCTTTGCAAGATTGGTTATAATAACAATAACACATGTATTAATTCACTTCTTCCTTTATAAGGAAGACGTCACTTTACTGGGACCAAAACCACATCATAACCAAATACTTAATACATGAAACTCAAATCCTCCTTCATGATAACCTCTTCAGCATATAATGGACCTAGATTAAGGCGGTAAGAATTAGTCATACAAAGGAGACGATGCCAATACCAATACTTCATAAATTTACCCTTGTAGAAGAGAGAAGCTTCTAAGACTCGTGCTCAACCAAAAACTAGAACACCTATATGTAGGCCCAAGACCCTAGATGAATATGGGATGAAGCAGCTTTCAAGTGTTTCAGGACGACCACCTAAAATTGAGATAAAGCAATCGCAATCTTATCCTGGTGAACAGACACTCATAGAAGAGATCTAAGCACCCGTCGAAGGAGCTACATATTCTTTTTCCATAGTCCACAAAAGGATCAACCAATCTGAGAGATCTTCGACCATGATGTCGAGGCCTCCACCACTTCTACAACCATCCAACTATACTTACTTGCACTGGCCGACTCCACCAATGTTACCACTTTATGGGACAATTCAACAATTTTAAAATGCTCATCAGTCTTGATCCAAGAAATTACATCTGGTCTACCTTTTATGTTCCACGTGGGTCTTAATTTCATCATCATTAGGTTCATAGTTGTAGAATTTCCAGTAAACTTGAATGAAATCCCCAATACATTCTCTCCACTAGTTAACAACATGCACTTCTAAGGCAGACGAAATGGGAGGGGGCATAGGAACAACCATATGATACTCCTTAACATCACCATCTAACAAAAGGGCATCGAAAGAATTTAGGGAGAACAAATTCCCATCAGAGGAGTTATCAAATACCGTTTCCAAATCAGAATCATCGGCTAAGGATATAACTTCATGGCCATGCGATCATGGGCGAGGGGAGAGGAATTTGAGTTAGAAAATACACATGTACTCGCGACAAAAAAAAGCATCACTCTCGGAATCGCTAGCTATGAAAATATGACTTTTATTCATCTTGACAAAAGAACAAAAATTGTGAAGGTAAAAGTTTGAGGTGATAAGGGTACCTATTCAGGCAAAATTAGTGAAACGAATGTAATGGAGAAAGGTAGAAGCTTTAAATAAATAGCTGCATTTATTCTGATAAATACGTTCTAGGGAAAGAGAGGAAGAGACTTGCTAATAAAAAATGCTTGCGAAGGAATTTGATTAAAAAATGATATATTTTTGTTATTATTATTATATGTTAAATTTAAAACTACTTTTAAATTTTAAAATTAAAATTTAATTATATTATATTTTTAAAATTTATTTAAATAATACTATAATTTATGAATATACATAAATAATTGTGAGTATCCCAAAATCTACATATTAAAATTAGAGGTAAATGAATATATTTAGTTTTATGATAAAAAAAAAGTTATAAGAATTTAATATACTCTTTTTATTTGAATCAGATTTGATATAAACATCCTTAGTTGAATTTAAACAATGAAATAATTAATTTTTAAGTAATTTTAAAAATAGTTATTAAATTATCGTATAATTCGGTAAATATTTAAGGAAAGAAGTAATTACAAGAATCTACAATAGTTGATTATATTAAAATCAAAATAAAAATCAATTATATATTTAAATTGATAAAGTATCTAATCAAATTAAATCATACGTTTATTCATGAGCACAAATAAATTTTATCAATAAATTTTATTTATTTAGATTGCTTTGTATTTAGTTTTAAATAATCTCTAAATAATGTAATTTTTTTATTCATACTACTTTATCTTTCACACCCACACATAGATACTTGTAGTTCTATGTTCTATGTTTGACAAGTTAGATGGTACTAATAATATTTACATAATGAAGTGGAGTGAGTTTGTTTGATTACAAGAGACAAGTGGGGCCCAGTGCGTGGGTAAGATTAACAAAATCTTAAATTAATGAAAAATGAATTTGTTTAGTTACAAAAGACAAGTGAGCGCGTGTGTAACAAAAATTAAAGAAGACTACAAAATCTAGATGTAAGTAAGGAAATGTTAAAATAACTGTTTGGTTACACGTGACATGCAGCACATGATAAAGTTTTCTTTTTTAGTGGGACCTATGAAAAAATGTACTTACAAATTTCTCTTTCCTTTAAAAAATCTAGACATTGAAGAGACTTGAGTAACAAGGTACACCTGGCGCGTGATAAAGTTTTCTCTTTTAGTAGGGCCCGTATAAAAACGAAGTTGTTACAGATTTCTGTCTTATTGCATATTCTCTCCTCTAACTTCCACTTGACTCTAGAAGGAAAAATATCCATATATAGGGTTTCGTAGGTTCTAGAATTTCATTTCATCATCTTTTCTTTCTTCTTGATTTTCGCGTTATTCAGTTTCCAAAGAATTCATACTCTCTTCTTTACTCTTTTCTTCTTCGTGTTCATAACCACCAATGGCGGTACCAATCCCATATCAGGTAGTTCATCCAAATAAGTGGTTTCTTGTCACTGGTGACGTGCCGTTCACGATTTAGGTGGGGGCTCATGTGACGTATTTTTCGTCTGGGCATCTGGAAAACTCCAGCGGAGACGCGAATTTCTCCATTCAGGGTTTCATGCAACATGCTTATGCCCTTTTTTTCCTCTTCAAGTTTCAGGGGTTGAATTTTTAGTTAATAGGAACACGGAAGAGGTTCTTGCTCTCGTTAACCTTTTTCAAATTGGGTTCCTTCCGCCTATGGTCCAAGTAATTGTATACGATCAAATTATACTCTCCTTCTGCACCAAGACACTAACGCGAAAAGACGCTAGAGATTCCAAGCTGTCTTTAACTGTTGATTCAAGATACGTTTTTGACTGCCATGAAGGTTCTATACCTATCATCATTTGGGACATGTTACGAAACGACTGGAATTTTAACCATGTTTTTGTAGGAAGGAACAACTTATATATCTTGCGCCTTGGCTGGCCAAATTTCAGAAACAAAAAGCGTTTGGTGGAAGGAGATACCTTGGTGTTTATGAAAGATTTGGTGGGTGAGTATACTGTTGGGATTATAAGGGTCTCTAAGGAAGCTGCTATTCTTGTCAGAATCGTTCTGTTGTTAGGAGTTATGAGGGAAGCACAACTACTATTGAGGATTCATTGCTAGCTCTAATGCATGGGAATGGTGCTAGTTTACAGGTTTTAATTCATTCGAATCTACGCAGTTGTATAGTTGATTCATTTAGGATGGAATGGACACAAGAAATTGGCTTTCACAACATGATGAATGTGAGATATATGACCCATTCAGCTATCATTACAAATGTGACAAGACCTCCCATTGATGTGCTTACTGGTGGTGATGAGATTGTGACATGGAATATGCTAGAGGTATGCTTATACACTTATACTACTACTTTATTGTTTTTTCTTTTATCTATTTATTTAATGATTGTTAATTTTATATATTTTTTTATTTAAGATTGAACCTGAGAATGGAAATGGAGATAGAGTACTCGTTAACGGATGGGAGGTTGTTCCCATCTAGTGGGAAATGAGCTGCTGGAAGAGTTTACATACATTTAGTTTGATAGTTAGCAATTGTAATTCATGATTTGCAATTCTTCATTTTTTGTATAGATTCTTAAAACTACAGCAGTTTTTTCATTTTGAGCCTGATGGAATAATAGATGACATGATCACGTCATCAATTTTGTTTATACAGTATGTTGTTTGTGATTGCAATATTTTTTTGACACCTTAAAACACTCTATTAATTGACAATTTATCAGTAAATCATTTAGCAAGCTCGCTCTTTTGGGGGAAGAGAAAGAGAATGACCATGGTTTGCCATGTGAGTAGAGAATTATGATCAAACATGTTACCTTATTAGGATAAACATAATTTTTCATCTACATTAGAATTATGATAAAAACAGGTTAGGATAAATATAATTTTTCATCTACATTAGAATTATGATCAAAACATGTTAGGATAAACATAATTTTTCATCAACATTGGAATTATGATCAAACATGTTAGGATAAACATGATTTTTCATCTATATTATAATTATGATCAAAACATGTTAGGATAAACATAATTTTTCATCTACATTAGAATTATAATCAAACATGTTAGGATAAACATAATTTTTCATCTACATTAGAATTATGATCAAAACATGTTAGGATAAACATAATTATTCATCTACATTAGAATTATGATCAAAACATGTTAGGATAAACATAATTTTTCATCTACATTAGAATTATGATCAAACATGTTAGGATAAACATAATTTTTCATCTACATTAGAATTATGATCAAAACATGTTAGGATAAACATAATTTTCCATCTACATTAAAATTATGATCAAACATGTTAGGATAAACATAATTTTTCATCTACATTAGAATTATGATCAAACATGTTAGGATAAATATAATTTTTCATCTACATTAGAATTGTGATCAAAACATGTTAGGATAAACATAATTTTTCATCTACATTAGAATTGTGATAAAAACATGTTAGGATAAACATAATTTTTCATCTACATTAGAATTATGATAAAAACATGTTAGGATAAACATAGTTTTTCATCTACATTAGAATTATGATCAAATATGTTAGGATAAACATAATTTTTCATCTACATTAGAATTATGATCAAACATGTTAGGATAAACATAATTTTTCTTCTACATTAGAATTATGATCAAAACATGTTAGGATAAACATAATTTTTCATCTACATTAGAATTATGATCAAACATGTTAGGATAAACATAATTTTTCTTCTACATTAAAATTATGATCAAAACATTTTAGGATAAACATAATTTTTCATCTACATTAGAATTATGATCAAACATGTTAGGATAAACATAATTTTTCTTCTACATTAGAATTATGATCAAAACATGTTAGGATAAACATTAGAATTATGATCAAACATGTGAGGATAAACATTATTTTTCATCTACATTAGAATTATGATCAAAACATGTTAGAATAAACATAATTTTTCATCTACATTAGAATTATGATCAAACATGTTAGGATAAACATAATTTTTTATAATTGTAACGGTTTGGTGGAAGGTGATACCTTGGTGTTTATGAAAGATTTGGTGGGCGAGTATACTGTTGGGATTATAAGGGTCTCTAAGGAAGCTGCTACTCTTGGTCAGAATCGTTCTGTTGTTAGGAGTTATGAGGGAAGCACAACTACTATTGAGGATTCATTGCTAGCTCTAATGCCCGGGAATGGTGCTAGTTTACAGGTTTTAATTCATTCGAATCTACGCAGTTGTATAGTTGATTCATTTAGTGTGGAATGGACACAAGAAATTGGCTATCACAACATGATGAATGTGAGATATATGACCCACTCAGCTATCATTACAAATGTGACAAGACCTCCCGTTGATGTGCTTATTGGTGGTGATGAGGTTGTGACATGGAATATGCTAGAGGTATGCTTATACATCTATACTCTTACTTTATTGTTCTTTCTTTTATTTATTAATTTAAAGATTGTTAATTTTATATTTTTTTTATTTAAGATTGAACCTGAGAATGGAGATGGAGATAGAGTACTGATTAACGGATGGGAGGTTGTTCCCATCTAGTGGGAAATGAGCTGCTGGAAGAGTTTACATACATTTAGTTTGATAGTTAGCAATTGTAATTCATGATTTGCAATTCTTCATTTTTTGTATAGATTCTTAAAACTACAGCAGTATTTTCATTTTGAGCCTGATGGAATAATAGATGACATGATCACGTCATCAATTTTGTTTATACAGTATGTTGTTTGTGATTGGAATATTTTTTTGACACCTTAAAACACTCTATTAATTGACAATTTATCAGTAAATCATTTAGCAAGCTCGCTCTTTTGGGGGAACAGAAAGAGAATGACCATGGTTTGCCATGTGAGTAGAGAATTATGATCAAACATGTTACCTTATTAGGATAAACATAATTTTTCATCTACATTAGAATTATGATCAAAACAGGTTAGGATAAATATAATTTTTCATCTACATTAGAATTATGATCAAAACATGTTAGGATAAACATAATTTTTCATCAACATTGGAATTATGATCAAACATGTTAGGATAAACATGATTTTTCATCTATATTATAATTATGATCAAAACATGTTAGGATAAACATAATTTTTCATCTACATTAGAATTATAATCAAACATGTTAGGATAAACATAATTTTTCATCTACATTAGAATTATGATCAAAACATGTTAGGATAAACATAATTATTCATCTACATTAGAATTATGATCAAAACATGTTAGGATAAACATAATTTTTCATCTACATTAGAATTATGATCAAACATGTTAGGATAAACATAATTTTTCATCTACATTAGAATTATGATCAAAACATGTTAGGATAAACATAATTTTCCATCTACATTAAAATTATGATCAAACATGTTAGGATAAACATAATTTTTCATCTACATTAGAATTATGATCAAACATGTTAGGATAAATATAATTTTTCATCTACATTAGAATTGTGATCAAAACATGTTAGGATAAACATAATTTTTCATCTACATTAGAATTGTGATAAAAACATGTTAGGATAAACATAATTTTTCATCTACATTAGAATTATGATAAAAACATGTTAGGATAAACATAGTTTTTCATCTACATTAGAATTATGATCAAATATGTTAGGATAAACATAATTTTTCATCTACATTAGAATTATGATCAAAACATGTTAGGATAAACATAATTTTTCATCTACATTAGAATTATGATCAAACATGTTAGGATAAACATAATTTTTCTTCTACATTAGAATTATGATCAAAACATGTTAGGATAAACATAATTTTTCATCTACATTAGAATTATGATCAAACATGTTAGGATAAACATAATTTTTCTTCTACATTAAAATTATGATCAAAACATTTTAGGATAAACATAATTTTTCATCTACATTAGAATTATGATCAAACATGTTAGGATAAACATAATTTTTCTTCTACATTAGAATTATGATCAAAACATGTTAGGATAAACATTAGAATTATGATCAAACATGTGAGGATAAACATTATTTTTCATCTACATTAGAATTATGATCAAAACAGGTTAGAATAAACATAATTTTTCATCTACATTATAATTATGATCAAACATGTTAGGATAAACATAATTTTTTATAATTGTAACGGTTTGGTGGAAGGTGATACCTTGGTGTTTATGAAAGATTTGGTGGGCGAGTATACTGTTGGGATTATAAGGGTCTCTAAGGAAGCTGCTACTCTTGGTCAGAATCTTTCTGTTGTTAGGAGTTATGAGGGAAGCACAACTACTATTGAGGATTCATTACTAGCTCTAATGCCCGGGAATGGTGCTAGTTTACAGGTTTTAATTCATTCGAATCTACGCAGTTGTATAGTTGATTCATTTAGGGTGGAATGGACACAAGAAATTGGCTATCACAACATGATGAATGTGAGATATATGACCCACTCAGCTATCATTACAAATGTGACAAGACCTCCCGTTGATGTGCTTATTGGTGGTGATGAGGTTGTGACATGGAATATGCTAGAGGTATGCTTATACATCTATACTCTTACTTTATTGTTCTTTCTTTTATTTATCAATTTAAAGATTGTTAATTTTATATTTTTTTTATTTAAGATTGAACCTGAGAATGGAGATGGAGATAGAGTACTGATTAACGGATGGGAGGTTGTTCCCATCTAGTGGGAAATGAGCTGCTGGAAGAGTTTACATACATTTAGTTTGATAGTTAGCAATTGTAATTCATGATTTGCAATTTTTCATTTTTTGTATAGATTCTTAAAACTACAGCAGTATTTTCATTTTGAGCCTGATGGAATAATAGATGATATGATCACGTCATCATTTTTGTTTATATAGTATGTTGTTGTTTGTAACTGGAATATTTTTTTGACACCTTAAAACACTATTCATTGACAATTTATCAGTAAATCATTTAGCAAGCTCGCTCTTTTGGGGGAAACAGAAAGAGAATGATCATGGTTTGCAATGTGAGTAGAGAACTATGATCAAACATGTTACCTTATTAGGATAAACATAAATTTTCATCTACATTACAATTATGATCAAAACATGTTAGGATAAACTTAATTTTTCATCTACTTTACAATTATGATCAAAACATGTTAGAATAAACTTAATTTTTCATTTACATTAGAATTATAATCAAAACATGTTAGGATAAACATAATTTTTCATCAAAATTGGAATTATGATCAAACATGTTAGGATAAACATAATTTTTCATCTACATTACAATTATAATCAAAACATGTTAGGATAAACATAGTTTTTCATCTACATTAGAATTATGATCAAACATGTTAGGATAAACATAATTTTTCATCTACATTAGAATTATGATCAAACATATTAGGATAAACATAATTTTTCATCTACATTAGAATTATGATCAAAACATGTTAGGATAAACATAATTTTTCATCTACATTAGAATTATGATCAAACATATTAGGGTAAACATAATTTTTCATCTACATTAGAATTATGATCAAACATGTTAGGATAAACATAATTTTTCTTCTACATTAGAATTATGATCAAAACATGTTAGAATAAACATTAGAATTATGATCAAACATGTGAGGATAAACAATATTTTTCATCTACATTAGAATTATGATCAAAACATGTTAGAATAAACATAATTTTTCATCTACATTAGAATTATGATCAAACATGTTAGGGTAAACATAATTTTTTATAATTGTAACGGTCTGGTGGAAGGTGATACCTTGGTGTTTATGAAAGATTTGGTGGGCGAGTATACTGTTGGGATTATAAGGGTCTCTAAGGAAGCTGCTACTCTTGGTCAGAATCGTTCTGTTGTTAGGAGTTATGAGGGAAGCACAACTACCATTGAGGATTCATTGCTAGCTCTAATGCACGGGAATGGTGCTAGCTTACAAGTTTTAATTCATTCGAATCTATGAATTTGTATAGTTGATTCATTTAGGGTGGAATGGACACAAGAAATTGGCTATCACAACATGATGAATGTGAGATATATGACTCGTTCAGCTATCATTACAAATGTGACAAGACCTCCCGTTGATGTGCTTATTGGTGGTGATGAGGTTGTGACATGGAATATGCTAGAGGTATGCTTATACATTTATACTCTTACTTTATTGTTCTTTCTTCTATTTATTAATTTAAAGATTGTTAATTTTATATTTTTTTTATTTAAGATTGAACCTGAGAATGGAGATGGAGATAGAGTACGCATTAACGGATGGGAGGTTGTTCACATCTAGTGGAAAATGAGCTGCTGGAAGAGTTTACATACATTTAGTTTGATAGTTAGCAATTGTAATTCATGATTTGCAATTTTTCATTTTTTGTATAGATTCTTAAAACTACAGCAGTATTTTCATTTTGAGCCTGATGGAATAATAGATGATATGATCACGTCATCATTTTTGTTTATATAGTATGTTGTTGTTTGTGACTGGAATATTTTCTTGACACCTTAAAACACTCTATTAATTGACAATTTATCAGTAAATCATTTAGCAAGCTCGCTCTTTTGGGGGAAACAAAAAGAGAATGACCATGGTTTGCAATGTGAGTAGAGAATTATGATCAAACATGTTACCTTATTAGGATAAACATAAATTTTCATCTACATTACAATTATGATCAAAACATGTTAGGATAAACTTAATTTTTCATCTACATTACAATTATGATCAAAACATGTTAGGATAAACATAATTTTTCATTTACATTAGAATTATAATCAAAACAGGTTAGGATAAACATAATTTTTCATCAAAATTGGAATTATGATCAAACATGTTAGGATAAACATAATTTTTCATCTACATTACAATTATAATCAAAACATGTTAGGATAAACATAATTTTTCATCTACATTAGAATTATGATCAAACATGTTAGGATAAACAGAATTTTTCATCTACATTAGAATTATGATCAAACATATTATGATAAACATAATTTTTCATCTACATTAGAATTATGATCAAAACATGTTAGGATAAATATAATTTTTCATCTACATTAGAATTATGATCAAACATATTAGGGTAAACATAATTTTTCATCTACATTAGAATTGTCATCAAAACATGTTTGGATAAACATAATTTTTCATCTACATTTGAATTGTGATGAAAACATGTTAGGATAAACATAATTTTTCATCTACATTAGAATTATGATCAAAACATTTTAGGATAAACATAATTTTTCATCAACATTGGAACTATGATCAAACATTAGGATAAACATAATTTTTCATCTACATTAGAATTATGATCAAAACATGTTAGGATAAACATAATTTTTCATCTACATTAGAATTATGATCAAACATGTTAGGATAAACATAATTTTTCATCTACATTAGAATTATGATCAAACATGTTAGGATAAACATAATTTTTTATCTATATTAGAATTATGATCAAAACATGTTAGGATAAACATAATTTTTCGTCAACATAAGAATTATGATCAAACATGTTAGGATAAACATAATTTTCCATCTACATTAGAATTATGATCAAAACATGTTAGGATAAACATAATTTTCTATCTACATTAGAATTATGATCAAACATGTTAGGATATACATAATTTTTCATCTACATTAGAATTATGATCAAAACATGTTAGGATAAACATAATTTTTCATGTACATTAGAATTGTGATAAAAAATGTTAGGATAAACATAATTTTTCATCTACATTAGAATTGTGATCAAAACATGTTAGGATAAACATAATTTTTCATCTACATTAGAATTATGATAAAAACATGTTAGGATAAACATAATATTTTATCTACATTAGAATTATGATCAAACATGTTAGGATAAACATAATTTTCTTCTACATTAGAATTATGATCAAAACATGTTAGGATAAACATAATTTTTCATCTACATTAGAATTATGATCAAACATGTTAGGATAAACATAATTTTTCTTCTACATTAAAATTATGATCAAAACATGTTAGGATAAACATAATTTTTCATCTACATTAGAATTATGATGAAAACATGTTAGAATAAACATAATTTTTCATCAACATTAGAATTATGATCAAACATTTTAGGATAAACATAACTTTTCATCTACATTAGAATTATGATCAAAACATGTTAGGATAAACATAATTTTTCATCTACATTAGAATTATGATCAAACATGTTAGGATAAACATAATTTTTCATCTACATTAGAATTATGATAAAAAATGTTAGGATAAACCTAATTTTTCATGATCAAACATGTTAGGATAAACATAATTCTTTATCTACATTAGAATTATGATCAAAACATGTTAGGATAAACATGATTTTTCATCTACATTAGAATTATGATCAAAACATGTTAGGATAAACATAATTTTTCATCTACATTAGAATTATGATCAAACATGTTAGGATAAACATAATTTTTCATCTACATTAGAATTATGATCAAAACATATTAGGATAAACATAATTCTTTATCTACATTAGAATTATGATCAAACATGTTAGGATAAACATATTTTTTCATCTACGTCAAACATGTTAGGATAAACATAATGTTTCATCTACGTTAGAATTATGATCAAACATGTTAGGATAAAAATAATTTTTCATCTACATTAGAATTATGATTAAATATGTTAGGATAAACATAATTTTTCATTTACATTAAAATTATGATCAAACATGTTAGGATAAACATAATTTTTCATCTACATTAAAAGCAAGAGCACAAAGAAACCTTAATCTAGCAAATACTTTTCTAGTTAATTAAATCCATTGTTATCACCTACACAAATTATTAATATAAACATAATGTCTAACAAATCAGTAAATAGTAAAAAATGCTGACCACCAATCCCATCTATAATGCATATGAAAATAAAAAAAGAAGACAAAAAAAAATGTTAAAAAATGAAGCAGAAACAAAGGAAAGAAAAATAACACTTTACAAGTTGTATAACCTCAAGTAAACATAAGGTGGAAGTAGAAAGGAAAAAAAAGGACATCTTACAACTAGTGAAAAAAAATATGAAAGTCCAAGGCTCAATGGGTAGATAGCCTTGCCATAGTTCGTGTCTTTACAAGATTAATTTGACAAAGTTTGTATAAAACTTCAATTTTTTATAGGAATAATGTGTATGTCAGAGAGGGGGAAAGAGACAGTTAATAAACTAAAATGGAAACATTATTAAGTGTATTAGAGTTGGTAATATAAGAATACATAAAATTATATATGATAATAGTAGGATTAGAATTAGATTATCATGTATGACCACTTAAAATTTTAATATACATTGCATAGTTTACAAAAGTATAACTAGTCAGCTACCAAATAAAGAGATGAGAAATATTAATTGGACACACCTATCTTGCATGGCTTTAGAAGCCCATATAGTTGGTCATCAATTTTCTACTTCAGTTGTCATCAATTGTACTCCTTCTTCACGAGATTTACAAACGGTATCCCAACACACCCAAATGAATCGACCTTTTGAGATCACACCCGTTCCAAAGTTACTTTGTATGGATCGAATCTCTTTTAAAACTTTGGAAGGCGCTTTATAGAAAGATAAAGAATAAATGGGAATTGCACTTAACAAACACACCCTGCCTGCAATGTTAAGATGCACTCCTCTCCACACGGCTAATCTCCTCCTCATAAGCGAAATCAAATTCCTCCACATAGAAAACTTCCTAGGACTATCACCCACTCTATCACCAAGAAATTTAAACGAGAGACAATCGGCTTTGCAAGAAAGAAAGGAAGTATATATATATATATATATATATATATATATATATCCATTTTTATGTTTGTGAATATATTTGGAAAGCCTAATCTTAAAAATTGGCGCATTGATGATATATATCTTGTGTCTTCTGTTTAAAGTTGAAGCAGGAGGAATCAGCTTTGCTTCTGTTTCAGAAGAAGATGTAACAAATGTTGCAGGCTTACTTCCAAAGGTCAATCTTTAGTTTATGTGAATTCACGTCTCTTTCACTAGAAGCAAAGGCCCAAGTTCTATTGGCCTTGTTATTGTTAGAGCTTTATATTTAGATTTCAGACAATGATCTATAAAAGAGATATGATTTTGGTTGAACCCCCTATGAAATAAGACTTATCATTCAGACGGAATTTGTTTAAGGAAATGAATGAAAACTTTGATTGAACTCTATCAAGTGCGTTACCTTAAAACCCGCTGCAATAAACAATATTAAAACTCGTATTCACCATTTTTATATAAAATTTAGACTCTAGTAAAGTCATACCACTACCACGGTAACAAGTGTTGTAACACTTTTATGTGACCAAAACATGAGTAAGTGCCGGCGACTAGTATTTAAAACCTTGATAACTATAGCCATCAGAATTCCAATAAAATAAAATATTTTGTAATAAAGAAATTGAACAACATTCATGACAAGTATTTGGTTTTACTATATCTCATTTTTCTAACAAGTTTTTATTTAATTTTATAGGTTCAACCCATGTTTTATATTTCCGGTTCTACAAACCCAAAGACAGAATGATTGTGTATTACCGATGACCAAAAAAAGAACAATGCACTAAGAAAGAAGATCCCTAACTATATATCCACTGAATCCTCTAAGTTGTATAACACTACACGCACTCTTCCACACCCATAATGGGCTTGGAACATAGATTCAATCAGATTGCATACACCCATAATGGTATCTAACAAACAAAGAAACTCAGTAGACTATATTGGACAATGGCTTCTAATAAAACCCTCACATTATTGCTTTCCCATGCTTAAAAAATGTACAGGTAAAGAACAAGTTGATGCCTCTAAGTTAATGGTATGGTAGGCTTAACTATTGGAATTATACTCTTAAACCTTTGAGTAATTCCTTATCGTTAAAGATGACAATGAAGAAAATAAGAACAAAAGTAGGATTAGGGTTTGCGGAAATTTAAAAGAGAAGAAGAAAGTATTTTCTGCAGAGTTTCTCTCTGCCCACAAACTGTGGAAATTCTGTTATTCACTTGCTACTGCAACTTCTGTGAATACAGGTTAATGACTTCATTACTAATAATGAGAGTTACTCCCTATTTATAGATTTAGGTTTGCTTTCTCCCTAAGCCAAATCCCAAAACTATAAAAGCCCAAAATACCTATTTTAGAACTAAATCTATTTTAAATCTAAATCAAATTTATCTAGATTTAAAAACAAACTTATGTGTAACAAACTCTCACACACTTCGACACACCTTGTGTTCGAGCAACAACCTACTTTGACACAAGGAATTACAAATTAACACACCACCTAATTCATTGTGTCTAAGCTATCTACATTCATCATAGCTCTTAGTCTTCTGAATATTTCAACCAACACTCCCTTCGTCATGATATCTGCAATCTGATTCTCAGTTCTGCAGTGTTCCAAATTCATCTTCCCTTTAGCTACCTGCTCTCGAAGTTAATGGAACCTCATTTCGATGTGCTTGCTTCGACCATGTGCTATCGGGCTCTTTGTCAGATTGATAGTTGACATGCTGTCGATCTTCATGGTAATTGCTCCATGATCTTTCCCTGTTATCTCTTCGACCAAGTTAACCATCCATGTTGCTTGACATGCACAAAGAGAAGCAGCTATGTACTCTGCTTCGCATGATGATAATGCTACTACTGGTTCCTATATCGAACTCCAAGCAACTGGTGCACCACCTAGCATAAACACATAACCAGCTGTGGATTTTTGATCCTCAATATCACTACACCAACTCGAGTCGGTGTAACCCACTAATTTGCATTCTTTCCCCTCATAATCTGCAGGAAACATAATGCCATAGTCGAGAGTTCCTTTCAGATACCTACACTGTATGCTAAGTCAGGCCGTGTGTGAGAAAGGTATCTTAATGACCCAATAAGTCTTCTGTATTGGGTTGGGTCGAAATCCTCTTCATCTGGGTTCTTCGACAGTTGCAATCTTGTTTCAGCAGGTGTCGAAGTCGAATTGCATTCTTCCATCTTAAATCTCTTGAGAATTTCACTTGCATATCTTCTTTGATGCATCATCAAGCCTCTACTACTCTTGTAGAATTCGATGCCAAGGAAGTATGAAATTTCGCCCAAATCCGATATTTTGAATTCCTTGCTAAGATCACCTTTGAAGCCTTCGATCTCTTTCTTGCAGCTACCTGTTATCAACAAGTCATCGACATAGAGACATAGTATAAGCAATTCACTCTTTCTTCTTCTTACATATACCCCATGTTCAGTTGTGCACTTCACGAATTCTTTCTCCCTTAGGAAACTGTCGATCTTCTTATTCCAAGCTCTTGGAGCTTACAACAGTCCCTACAGGGCTTTATGCAGCCTGTATACTTTTCTTTCTTCTCCATGTTTCACAAACCCAACTGGTTGTGCAACATAGACTTCTCCGTATAAGGGTCCATTCAAGAATGCACATTTAACATGTAGATGTTATTGATTGGCTGTATTTTTTGGTAAAACAAATAGTGTCTTTATCATGTCAAACCTGGTGTCATGACATGCATTGTTTTGAAGTTTTTCTTGTGCAGGCTTTTACCTGATGTCAAGACCGATGTCATGACATCCGAAGCTGCTGTGTTTTATTATGTTCTCGGTATGGTTGTTTGATCTGTTAAGACCTTTGCGCGCCTCTTTTGGAAACTTTGGATATTGTTTTGTTTC
Source organism: Vicia villosa (assembly GCF_029867415.1). Taxonomy (NCBI): domain Eukaryota; kingdom Viridiplantae; phylum Streptophyta; class Magnoliopsida; order Fabales; family Fabaceae; genus Vicia; species Vicia villosa. Next base: position 57,932,784 of record NC_081186.1, read on the forward strand.
AGAACAGCTTTATGCGAAGGTTTTTCATAGGATCTTTGCTTTATGGAAATGGTCTTAATTAGGTTTAAAACTAATATTGGATCCAAGGCCCAGCTGTTGCAAGGTTATTTATAACAAGTGAAGAAGATGCTGGACGTGTGTGTTTTTGGTTTTAGGGTTTGCCGTCCAGAAGTTTGCTGTCTTTTTGAGTTAGTTTTCTTGTAAGCCAAACAATCATCATGATGATTGTCTTGGTCTAGGCGTTTTTGTTTTGAGTTGTAAGAAGTACTCAAAGCTTTTAAGCAAGAGTACTATTGTACTTGATCAAAGCTTTTAAGCAAGATCAAGTTGTGTTTTTGAAGAGTGTCTTCTTTAGTCATTCGTCTGTTAGTTCTTCATCACTGCTGTGATTGAGGGGGAGTGAGTAGGATCTCTGGTCTAAGTTGTTTAGATTGAAGTTGCATTGGGTAGATATTAAGTGAAAGGCGTAATATTCAGTTGTATTACCTTGAATTGATATTACTTATAGTGGACTTCCTCCCTGGCTTGGTAGCCCCCAGATGTAGGTGTGTTTGCACCGAACTGGGTTAACAATTTTCCTGTGTTGTTTTCTGTTTACACTTTGTTCATTTGTTTAAAAACATTCAGATAGTGATGTCGTGACATACTGTAAGACATCGCGTGTCTGAGTCCAGAATTTCATAACGTCCATCTGACACATGTGCCAATTGTTCATGTTCGCCAGACCAACAACCAACCTGATCATTTCGATCCTGGCAACAGGTGCAAAGACCTCATCGAAGTCAATTCCTTCCTTCTGAAGAAATCCTTTCGCCATAAGTCTTGCCTTGTGTCAAGTCACTTCACCTTTGGGATTACATTTCACCTTGTATACCCACTTCACATCAATTTCCTTCTTGCCTTGAGGCAATTTGACAAATGACCAAGTATTGTTGTCTTCGATGGACTTCAATTCTTCATTCATAGCTTTCACCCGCTTCGAATCCTTCAATGCCTCAGTTGCATTGACAGGTTCGACATCGGCGTAGAAAGCGTAATGTACCAGCTCACCTTCATCATTAACTACATAATCTGATGTAATCACACATTCTTGCAATCTTGCAGGCATGTGTCTTGTTCTCTGAGGTCTGCTTGGGCATGCATTACCTCTGACTTCTTCTTGTCGAACTTCTTCTCTTTCGAATTTAGTAGATGGTTCGTCATAAAAAATTCTCACTGAATCTTTCTTGATATTTGCAGTCCAATCCCATTCTTTAAGCTCATCTATGATCGCGTCCCTGCTGATCACTACTTGCTTGTTCACTGGGTCGAACAACTTGTATCCTCCAGTCAAATGATATCCTATAAGAATCATTTGACTCGACTTGTCATCAAGTTTTCTTCTTAACTGATCTGGCACATGTCTATGTGCTATAGATCCAAATACCTTCAGATGACTTAAGCTAGGCTTCACACCAGACCAACATTCTTGTAGTGTAATTCCTTCTAGCTTCTTCGTCGAACATCTGTTTAGAATGTATGTTGCAGTCAACACTGCCTCTCCCCAAAATTCTTTAGGTGAATGCTTGCCTTTTAACATACTTCTTACCATATTCATGATGGTTTAATTCTTCCTTTCTGCAGTTCCATTCTGCTGTGGAGTGTAGGGTGGCACCACCTCATGCACAATCCCTTCTTTCTCACATGACATGTCGAAGTCTTTCGACACATATTCTCCACCACCATCAATTCTCAAAACCTTGAGCTTTCGACCACTTTGTCTTTCGACCATAGATTTGAACTTGACTAATACCTCGATCACTTCACTTTTCTTCTTGATCAGGTAAGTCCATAGTTTTTGACTAAAATCATCTATGAATGTAACAAAGTATTTGTTACCTCCATTCGAATCCACCTGGATTGGTCCAAATACATCAGAGTATATGACATCAAGGATTGCCTTCAACTTGCTTCCTGCATCCTTGCTAAAGCTATTCTTGTGCTGCTTCTCCTGCACACATTCCTCACATACCTCGTTTGGAATGTCGATTCTTGGCAGTCCTGAAACCATATTCTTTCTTTTCAAGTCTCTGATGTCTTTGAAGTTAAGATGTCCTAGTCGATAGTGCCATATCCATTCATCTCTCCTAGCTGCAGTTGCAAGGCACTCGTGCTCCATCATATTGAATTCGATCTTGAAGGTTCTATTTTGAGACATAGGAGCCTTCAAGATTAGCCTTCCACTTGCATCGACAACTCTCATCATCTTGTCTTCGATCAAAACCTTGTAGTTCTTTTCGACGAACTGCCCAATGCTGAGTAAGTTGCTCTTCATGCCTGGTATGTACAACACATTGGAAATTACTGACCTCTTTCCATCTTTCCTCGTAATTATTACATCATTAATACCTTCAGCTGCTAGAGTATTGTCGTTTGCAAATTTCACCATGTTCTTCATTGAGGGTTTTATGTTGACAAACCAATATTTTCTTCCAGACATATGTGATGAGCATCCTGAATCCAAGTACCATTGGTCCTTGAATGTATCTTCATCTTTTGTTGTGACCATCAGCAACATCTCTTCTTCTTCTTGTTTTGCAAGCTTTGCATCACTTTCTTGACTTTTATTCTTTTCTGGACAAGCTGTCGAATAGTGACCATACTTCGGACAGTTAAAACATTGAATGTGACTCTTGTCAGGCTTTCGACCACCACCTCTTCCTCTACCTGCAGCACCACCTCTTTGGTTGCCTTGGTAAGAGGGCTTTCTCTGATTCGACCAATTTCCTTCTTGCTGATTTCGACCAGTCGAATTGTTGTAGCCACCTCTACCTTTATTTCCACTCCAGCTTCCTTTGCCTTTTTTTTTCGTTTGCTGACTGAGCCTGCAGAGCCACATCGCTCTTCGACTTGCCTGTGGCTCTTTCATCCATTTTTTTCTCATGAGATTCAAGCGTCCCTTGAAGCTCTTCTTTTGTCAACTTCGACAAGTCCTTCGACTCTTCTATGGCTATGATAAGTGCAAATTGTAGCTATTTTTGCATAAACTTTTAAGTGCACTTATCGACTTTTTGTTGTTAATTTCGGTTGAATAAACCCAACTTTTATGTAAATACGTTTAGTTTGTGTATACTTGTGTTTTTTATTCATTTATGTATCATTTGATATTTTTCTATTCATTTTGTAGGTATTGAGGCGTATTTGGAGCATGAGCAATAAAGTGTCGAAGACACGGCTTCAAACGCTCAATTTTGAGCAACGGAAGCAACTAATCAACGAATAAGGTTCACAATCAAAGAATAAAAAAATCATCAATTTGGTTGATATTATGTCATTGTTAGATAGGAAATTGAATAAACTTTCCAACGCTTCGAACCGGGCGCAAATCAGAGTTACGGTTCTCAAGTTATGGTCAAAACAATGATGTTAATACTGGTGTCATTCACCCGGCGGAAGACTGGCTCCCCCGGCGAATCTGGCAGGACAGAAGTGCGTTAAAAGGGGGAAAAACACATTTTTTAGGTTATGGTTTTGGGTTATTTGTTCCCAACTCCATCAACCTTCATTTCTTGGTAGAGGAAGGCTTAGAAACATCAAATGGGGGTTGCATCTTGATGATCGGAGGTCGAATTTTTCATCGATAGGTGTTGAAAAACCAAGAAATGTTTGGTTCCTCTTCTTCTCTTCTCTTTGTATTCTTCATTTTTTGGGTATGTTTATATATTTACTTTGAACATATGTATATCTATTGATCATGGTTTTGTATAATATATGCTTTATTAATCAATTTTGTGCTTTCTTTGATCTTTTTGCATTTATGTTTGGAATTGTGTTGTTGTAGAGATAGACCTCACAAATCTTGATTAGGGAAGGAAATCTATTAGTTTCTAGATTCTAGAGATATATTTGGAGCTAATAATCACGTGGGTATCGAAGCTTAATGCTTTCGTGTTGTTTGAGTCGGTTGAGAGATCGTCGACAAGAGTAATACGATTTTTCTCTCAGCTCAGTGTTGCAGAGATGGGCACTGTTGTGAGCGATATGTGATGATTTTGATGAGTATTTTATGTTGAGTGCGACTTATCGATATGTTTAAGTTTGTTTTGATTAATGTAAATTCATGCTTGTTAGTTTCTTCTCTCCAAAGAATGTATTATTTCTTGTTCATATGTTTAATTCCCACATTTACTTTTTACCAATTCAATCCAAACTCATAACTGTGGAAATTGTTGAACGGCAGTTCAATGCACTAGTCCCTGTGGAGACGATAATTTCCCGGATAAATACTTCCAAAACTTTTGTTGCTTGCCGCTTTACCGCTCCAACAAAATGGCGCCGTTGTCGGGGATTGGTGTTTTATTGAACTTGCATCGCAATAGTCTCTTAGTTTTGAGTTTTGTATATATCGCACATATTGTATATTCTTACTTGTTTATATTTATACTTATACTTGTGAATTTGTTATATCATTGTTTGTTTCTTTTCACGTTTGCATTTGTGTGGTTAGGAATAGTCGGGCGGAAGTAACTTGAAAGAACGTACTTTAATAACAGCCGTCGAGCTTACAACGTAAAACAAGCATGTTTATTCTTTTTAGTTTGTGTTTAGTTTATGTAGTGTGATGCAATTGTCTAAACAAATTTAGATTGGACTAGTTCTTAAATTTCAAAGCTTGACTTTTAAATTTGTTTAGACAATTTCATATGGTCTTTTAGTTTGTGTATATTAATAGTTGTGTGTTTGTCTTTGAGCTTGTTTTGCGTAGCTTGAGGAATTTAAGGTGATTTTCCAAGTTTGATCGTTTCGACTTGCGAGTGTATGGTAATGATTTTGTTAAAGTTTTGTACACATTCAAGGTATGTTTTTAATCGCTTTCTAGACTTTAGCATAATCTTGATACTTAGGCTTTTTACAAATTCTATGTCATTCATTCTTTTGTATACTTGTTCGTTTGTGAATCACTTTAGTTCCTACCTTTTTTAGTGAGGTAGTTTTCCATTGTTTACATATGCTGGAGACCACAATTCTTGTTTTAACTGGATTTTATTATGCTTAATCTTTTATATGTGTTGATTGTAAAATTGCATGAAAGTGATCAAGGCATTTTTGTTCCATTTTGAGCACAACTACCTTGGCCAAATAGTCAATTTACCTTGTGAGTATATGATCATTAGTAACCCCTTTGAGCTTTTTGTTAACATCCATGTTATTTTTGAACCTAATGCTTGTCTATGAGTGTTTGGTTTTCCTTTTTGTATGGATGTTGACTTCTTTTTTCTTGAACGCTCAACTTTGTGTTGTTGTATGAATTTTTACCTTGCCTTAGAAAGTAGGGAGTATTCTTATTATGATGTGGTTGAATTCAAGTTAGGGAGAGAATGGTTGTGCACTTATCGGTTAGATTGCTATAAGGTTAAAAGAAAAGAAAAGAAAAAAAAGTGAAAAAGAAGTGAAAAAAAAAGAAAGAAAAAAAGAGAAAAAGTTTTGAAAAGGAAAGAAAAACAAAAATAGTATGGAATAATGTTGTGTTAATAAGTGTGTGATTGGTTGGAGAAATTTGAGATTCAGATGAAGTTTGATCGAGATTTCATTGTTTGGGCCTTTGTGAATTGATCACTCCCTTAGGTTTAGGCAAGTAAGTTTTTGTTTTGATTATCCTTAGGAATTATCCCTTGTTTGTTCACCCGACCATGCTACAACCTTGAAAAGTCCTTGTGATTCTTGCATTTTTATTTTCAATACAATTTTTGGATGGCGGCATAATTTAGTCTTTTGTTTGCAAGATTGTGGGTGAGTGAAAATACCCCACTTTTTGTGTTTTTCATCTACTGATGATTGTGTGCTAGGTGTGATTCAATTTTTGAACTAGTGTTGTTTTAGAATTTTTGGCATATTCTTTGTATTTAGCATTTGTGTCATGTTTACGTTATCGTCGTAGTTTAGTGGTTAGTATTTACTTTGTGTGTACCGTTTTGCATTTGAGTCATACATTTGTCCATTTTTCAAAACTTGTTGTTGCGTAATTGCTTGAATATCGCTTTGTTTCCATGAGTTAGTTGATTCTTGTTTAGGGACAAACAAGTTCAAATTGGGGTGAGTTTGATAAGGGCAAATTGTAGCTATTTTTGCATACACTTTTAAGTGCACTTATCGACTTTTTGTTGTTAATTTCGGTTGAATAAACCCAACTTTTATGTAAATACGTTTAGTTTGTGTATACTTGTGTTTTTGATTCATTTATGTATCATTGGATAGTTTTCTATTCATTTTGTAGGTATTGAGGCGCATTTGGAGCATGAGCAATAAAGTGTCGAAGACACGGCTTCAAACGCGCCATTTTGAGCAACGAAAGCAACTAATCAACAAATAAGGCTCACAATCAAAGAATAAAAAAAATCATCAATTTGGTTGATATTATGTCATTGTTAGATAGGAAATTGAGTAAACTTTCCAACGCTTCGAACCGGGCGCAAATCGGAGTTACGGTTCTCAAGTTATGGTCAAAACAATGATGTTGCTACTAGTGTCGTTCGCCCGGCGGAAGACTGGCTCGCCCGGCGAATCTGGCAGGACAGAAGTGCGTTAAAAGGGGAAAAACACATTTTTTAGGTTATGGTTTTGGGGTATTTGTTCCCAACTCCATCAACCTTCATTTCTTGGTAGAGGGAGGCTTAGAAACATCAAATGGGGGTTGCATCTTGATGATCGGAGGTCGAATTTCTCATCGATAGGTGTTGACAAACCAAGAAATGTTTGGTTCCTCTTCTTCTCTTCTCTTTGTATTCTTCATTTTTTGGGTATGTTTATATATTTACTTTGAACATATGTATATGTATTGATCATGGTTTTGTATAATATATGCTTTACAAATCAATTTTGTGCTTTCCTTGATCTTTTTGCATTTATGTTTGGATTTGTGTTGTTGTAGAGATAGACCTCACAAATCTTGATTAGGGAAGGAAATCTATTAGTTTCTAGATTCTAGAGATAGATTTGGAGCTAATAATCACGTGGGTATCGAAGCTTAATGCTTTCGTGTTGTTTGAGTCGGTTGAGAGATCGTCGACAAGAGTAATACGATTGTTCTCTCAGCTCAGTGTTGCAGAGATGGGCACTGTTGTGAGCGATATGTGATGATATTGATGAGTATTGTATGTTGAGTGCGACTTATCGATATGTTTAAGTTTGTTTTGATTAATGTAAATTCATGCTTGTTGGTTTCTTCTCTCCAAAGAATGTATTCTTTCTTGTTCATATGTTTAATTCCCACATTTACTTTTTACCAATTCAATCCAAACTCATAACTGTGGAAATTGTTGAACGGCAGTTCAATGCACTAGTCCCTGTGGAGACGATAATTTCCCGGATAAATACTTCCAAAACTTTTGTTGCTTGCCGCTTTACCGCTCCAACAAAATGGCGCCGTTGTCGGGGATTGGTGTTTTACTGAACTTGCATCGCAATAGTCTCTTAGTTTTGAGTTTTGTATATATCGCACATATTGTATATTCTTACTTGTTTATATCTATACTTATACTTGTGAATTTGTTATATCATTGTTTGTTTCTTTTCACGTTTGCTTTTGTGTGGTTTGGAATAGCCGGGCGGAAGTAACTTGAAAGAACGTACTTTAATAACAGCCGTCGAGCTTACAACGTAAAACAAGCATGTTTATTCTTTTTAGTTTGTGTTTAGTTTATGTAGTGTGATGCAATTGTCTAAACAAATTTAGATCGGACCAGTTCTTAAATTTCAAACCTTCACTTTTAAATTTGTTTAGACAATTTCATATGGTCTTTTAGTTTGTGTATATTAATAGTTGTGTGTTTGTCTTTGAGCTTGTTTTGAGTAGCTTGAGGAATTTAAGGTGATTTTCCAAGTTTGATCGTTCCGACTTGCGAGTGTATAATAATGATTTTGTTAAAGTTTTGTACACATTCAAGGTATGTTTTTATCGCTTTCTAGAATTTAGCATATTCTTGATACTTAGGCTTTTTACAACTTCAATGTCATTCATTCTTTTGTATACTTGTTCGTTTGTGAATCACTTTAGTTCCTACCTTTTTTTGTGAGGTAGCTTTCTATTGTTTACATATGCTGGAGACCATAATTCTTGTTTTAACTGGATTTTATTATGCTCAATCTTTTATGTGTGTTGATTGTATAATTGCATGAAAGTGATCAAGGCATTTTTGTTCCATTTGAAGCACAACTACCTTGGCCAAATAGTCAATTTACCTTGTGAGTATGTGATCATTAGTAACACCTTTGAGCTTTTTGTTAACATCCATGTTATTTTTGAACCTAATGCTTGTTTTTGGGTGTTTGGTTTTCCTTTTTGTATGGATGTTATTTTCTTTTTTCTTGAACCCTCAACTTTGTGTTGTTGTATGAATTTTTACCTTGCCATAGAAAGTAGGGAGTATTCATATTATGATGTGTTTGAATTCAAGTTAGGGAGAGAATGGTTGTGCACTTATCGGTTAGATTGATATGAGGTTGAAAGAAAAGAAAAAAAAAAGTGAAAAAGAAGTGAAAAGAAAAAGAAAGAAAAAAAGAGAAAAAGTTTTGAAAAAGAAATAAAAACAAAAATAGTATGGAATAATGTTGTGTTAATAAGTGTGTGATTGGTTGGAGAAATTTGAGATTCGGATGAAGTTTGATCGAGATTTCATTGTTTGGGCTTTTGTGAATTGATCACTCCCTTAGGTTTAGGCAAGTAAGTTTTTGTTTCGATTATCCTTAGGAATTATCCCTTGTTTGTTCACCCGACCATGCTACAACCTTGAAAAGTCCTTGTGATTCTTGCGTTTTTACTTTCAATACAATTTTTGGATGGCAGCATAATTTAGTCTTTTGTTTGCAAGATTGTGGGTGAGTGAAAATACCCCACTTTTTGTGTTTTTCATCTACTGATGATTGTGTGCTAGGTGTGATTCAATTTTTGAACTAGTGTTGTTTTAGAATTTTTGGCATATTCTTTGTATTTAGCATTTGTGTCATGTTTACGTTATCGTCGTAGTTTAGTGGTAAGTATTTACTTTGTGTGTACCGTTTTGCATTTGAGTCATACATTTGTCCGTTTTTCAAAACTTGTTGTTGCGTAATTGCTTGAATATCGCTTTTGTTTCCATGAGTTAGTTGATTCTTGTTTAGGGACAAACAAGTTCAAATTGGGGAGAGTTTGATAAGGGCAAATTGTAGCTATTTTTGCATACACTTTTAAGTGCACTTATCGACTTTTTGTTGTTAATTTCGGTTGAATAAACCCAACTTTTATGTAAATACGTTTAGTTTGTGTATACTTGTGTTTTTGATTCATTTATGTATCATTTGATAGTTCTCTATTCATTTTTTAGGTATTGAGGCGCATTTGGAGCATGAGCAATAAAGTGTCGAAGACACGGCTTCAAACGCACCATTTTGAGCAACGAAAGCAACTAATCAACGAATAAGGCTCACAATCAAAGAATAAAAAAATCATCAATTTGGTTGATATTATGTCATTGTTAGGTAGGAAATTGAATAAACTTTCCAACGCTTCGAACCGGGCGCAAATCGGAGTTACGGTTCTCAAGTTATGGTCAAAACAATGATGTTGCTACTGGTGTCGTTCGCCCGGCGGAAGACTGGCTCGCCCGGCGAATCTGGCAGGACAGAAGTGCGTTAAAAGGGGAAAAACACATTTTTCAGGTTATGGTTTTGGGGTATTTGTTCCCAACTCCATCAACCTTCATTTCTTGGTAGAGGGAGGCTTAGAAACATCAAATGGGGGTTGCATCTTGATGATCGGAGGTCGAATTTCTCATCGATAGGTGTTGACAAACCAAGAAATGTTTGGTTCCTCTTCTTCTCTTCTCTTTGTATTCTTCATTTTTTGGGTATGTTTATATATTTACTTTGAACATATGTATATGTATTGATCATGGTTTTGTATAATATATGCTTTACAAATCAATTTTGTGCTTTCCTTGATCTTTTTGCATTTATGTTTGGATTTATGTTGTTGTAGAGATAGACCTCACAAATCTTGATTAGGGAAGGAAATCTATTAGTTTCTAGATTCTAGAGATAGATTTGGAGCTAATAATCACGTGGGTATCGAAGCTTAATGCTTTCGTGTTGTTTGAGTCGGTTGAGAGATCGTCGACAAGAGTAATACGATTGTTCTCTCAGCTCAGTGTTGCAGAGATGGGCACTGTTGTGAGCGATATGTGATGATTTTGATGAGTATTGTATGTTGAGTGCGACTTATCGATATGTTTAAGTTTGTTTTGATTAATGTAAATTCATGCTTGTTGGTTTCTTCTCTCCAAAGAATGTATTCTTTCTTGTTCATATGTTTAATTCCCACATTTACTTTTTACCAATTCAGTCCAAACTCATAACTGTGGAAATTGTTGAACGGCAGTTCAATGCACTAGTCCCCGTGGAGACGATAATTTCCCGGATAAATACTTCCAAACCTTTTGTTGCTTGCCGCTTTACCGCTCCAACTAAATGGCGCCGTTGTCGGGGATTGGTGTTTTATTGAACTTGCATCGCAATAGTCTCTTAGTTTTGAGTTTTGTATATATCGCACATATTGTATGTTCTTACTTGTTTCTATTTATACTTATACTTGTGAATTTGTTATATCATTGTTTGTTTCTTTTCACGTTTGCTTTTGTGTGGTTAGGAATAGCCGGGCGGAAGTAACATGAAAGAACGTACTTTAATAACAGCCGTCGAGCTTACTAGGTAAAACAAGCATGTTTATTCTTTTTAGTTTGTGTTTAGTTTATGTAGTGTGATGCAATTGTCTAAACAAATTTAGATCGGACCAGTTCTTAAATTTCAAAGCTTCTCTTTTAAATTTGTTCAGACAATTTCATATGGTCTTTTAGTTTGTGTATATTAATAGTTGTGTGTTTGTCTTTGAGCTTGTTTTGAGTAGCTTGAGGAATTTAAGGTGATTTTCCAAGTTTGATCGTTTCGACTTGCGAGTGTATGGTAATGATTTTGTTAAAGTTTTGTACACATTCAAGGTATGTTTTTATCGCTTTCTAGAATTTAGCATATTCTTGATACTTAGGCTTTTTACAACTTCTATGTCATTCATTCTTTTGTACACTTGCTCGTTTGTGAATCACTTTAGTTCCTACCTTTTTTTGTGAGGTAGCTTTCCATTGTTTACATATGCTGGAGACCATAATTCTTGTTTTAACTGGATTTTATTATGCTCAATCTTTTATGTGTGTTGATTGTATAATTGCATGAAAGTGATCAAGGCATTTTTGTTCAATTTTGAGCACAACTACCTTGGCCAAATAGTCAATTTACCTTGTGAGTATGTGATCATTAGTAACACCTTTGAGCTTTTTGTTAACATCCATGTTATTTTTGAACCTAATGCTTGTCTATGAGTGTTTGGTTTTCCTTTTTGTATGGATGTTATTTTCTTTTTTCTTGAACCCTCAACTTTGTGTTGTTGTATGAACTTTTACCTTGCCTTAGAAAGTAGGGAGTATTCATATTATGATGTGTTTGAATTCAAGTTAGGGAGAGAATGGTTGTGCACTTATCCGTTAGATTGATATGAGGTTGAAAGAAAAGAAAAGAAAAAAAAAGTGAAAAAGAAGTGAAAAGAAAAAGAAAGAAAAAAAGAGAAAAAGTTTTGAAAAAGAAATAAAAACAAAAATAGTATGGAATAATGTTGTGTTAATAAGTGTGTGATTGGTTGGAGAAATTTGAGATTCAGATGAAGTTTGATCGAGATTTCATTGTTTGGGCTTTTGTGAATTGATCACTCCCTTAGGTTTAGGCAAGTAAGTTTTTGTTTCGATTATCCTTAGGAATTATCCCTTGTTTGTTCACCCGACCATGCTACAACCTTGAAAAGTCCTTGTGATTCTTGCGTTTTTATTTTCAATATAATTTTTGGATGGCGGCATAATTTAGTCTTTTGTTTGCAAGATTGTGGGTGAGTGAAAATACCCCACTTTTTGTGTTTTTCATCTACCGATGATTGTGTGCTAGGTGTGATTCAATTTTTGAACTAGTGTTGTTTTAGAATGTTTGGCATATTCTTTGTCTTTAGCATTTGTGTCATGTTTACGTTATCGTCGTAGTTTAGTGGTAAGTATTCACTTTATGTGTACCGTTTTGCATTTGAGTCATACATTTGTCCGTTTTTCAAAACTTGTTGTTGCGTAATTGCTTGAATATCGCTTTTGTTTCCTTGAGTTAGTTGATTCTTGTTTAGGGACAAACAAGTTCAAGTTGGGGAGAGTTTGATAAGTGCAAATTCTAGCTATTTTTGTATACACTTTTAAGTGCACTTATCGACTTTTTGTTGTTAATTTCGGTTGAATAAATCCAACTTTTATGTAAATACGTTTAGTTTGTGTATACTTGTGTTTTTGATTCATTTATGTATCATTTGATAGTTTTCTATTCATTTTGTAGGTATTGAGGCGCATTTGGAGCATGAGCAATAAAGTGTCGAAGACACGGCTTCAAACGCGCCATTTTGAGCAACGAAAGCAACTAATCAACAAATAAGGCTCACAATCAAAGAATAAAAAAAAATCATCAATTTGGTTGATATTATGTCATTGTTAGATAGTAAATTGAATAAGCTTTCCAACGCTTCGAACCGGGCGCAAATCGGAGTTACGGTTCTCAAGTTATGGTCAAAACAATGATGTTGCTACTGGTGTCGTTCGCCCGACGGAAGACTGGCTCGCCCGGCGAATATGGCACGACAGAAGTGCGTTAAAAGGGGAAAAACACATTTTTTAGGTTATGGTTTTGGGGTATTTGTTCCCAACTCCATCAACCTTCATTTCTTGGTAGAGGGAAGCTTAGAAACATCAAATGGGGGTGGCATCTTGATGATCGGAGATCGAATTTCTCATCGATAGGTGTTGTCAAACCAAGAAATGTTTGGTTCCTCTTCTTCTCTTCTCTTTGTATTCTTCATTTTTTGGGTATGTTTATATATTTACTTTGAACATATGTATATGTATTGATCATGGTTTTGTATAATATATGCTTTACAAATCAATTTTGTGCTTTCCTTGATCTTTTTGCATTTATGTTTGGATTTGTGTTGTTGTAGAGATAGACCTCACAAATCTTGATTAGGGAAGGAAATCTATTAGTTTCTAGATTCTAGAGATAGATTTGGAGCTAATAATCACGTGGGTATCAAAGCTTAATGCTTTCGTGTTGTTTGAGTCGGTTGAGAGATCGTCGACAAGAGTAATACGATTGTTCTCTCAGCTCAGTGTTGCAGAGATGGGCACTGTTGTGAGCGATATGTGATGATTTTGATGAGTATTGTATGTTGAGTGCGACTTATCGATATGTTTAAGTTTGTTTTGATTAATGTAAATTCATGCTTGTTGGTTTCTTCTCTCCAAAGAATGTATTCTTTCTTGTTTATATGTTTAATTCCCACATTTACTTTTTACCAATTCAGTCCAAACTCATAACTGTGGAAATTGTTGAACGGAAGTTCAATGCACTAGTCCCTGTGGAGACGATAATTTCCCGGATAAATACTTCCAAAACTTTTGTTGCTTGCCGCTTTACCGCTTCAATAGGCTACCACGATGTGGTCGAACTTAGGGGCCAAAGACCTCAATATCTTCGAAACAACAGCTTTTGTTGTTAACACTTCTCCATATATCTTGATTTGGTTCACTAGTTTCGTAACCCTAGTGAAGAAATCAAGTATGCTTTCACTATCTTCCATCTGAAGCAATTCATATGTTCTCTTGTGAGTTCGTAACCTCACCTCTTTCACCTTTTCTGCACCTCCAAAAGATTTTTCAAGAATCTCCCAAGCTTCTTTTGAAGATTCTATATCACTAACCTTTTCAAAATTGTCTGGACTCAAACATTGATGGATTATAAAGAGAGCTCTATAATCTTTCTTCTTCAATTCTTTATGTGCAGCCTTTTCTTCCTCCTTCGCACCTTCTGCAAGCGGTTCTATCCCTTCTTTTACAAGATCCCAAAGATCTTGACAACAAAATACAACCTTCATCTGCTTGCACCAATTCTCATAGTTATCTCCTTTCAGAATTGGCAGTGTTGCTGGAAAATGCCCATTCGGATGATTCATTGTCATCGCCATTTTTCTTGCCTTGAATCGATTAACCGGAGCTCTAGATACCAGATGTTGGAATTAGACTCTTAAACCTTTGAGTAATTCCTTATCGTTAAAGATGACAATGAAGAAAATAAGAACAAAAGTAGGATTAGGGTTTGCGGAAATTTAAAAGAGAAGAAGAAAGTATTTTCTGTAGAGTTTCTCTCTGCCCACAAACTGTGGAAATTCTGTTATTCACTTGCTACTGCAACTTCTGTGAATACAGGTTAATGACTTCATTACAAATAATGAGGGTTACTCCCTATTTATAGATTTAGGTTAGCTTTCTCCCTAAGCCAAAGTCCAAAACTATAAAAGCCCAAAATACCTATTTTGGAACTAAATCTATTTTAAATCTAAATCAAATCTATATAGATTTAAAAACAAACTTATGTGTAACAAACTGTTACACACTTCGACACACCTTGTATTCGAGCAACAACCTGCTTCGACACAAGGAATTACAAATTAACATTAACAACTACAAAAACTATGACAGAAAATTATATCAATGTATAAAACTATATGTTGTAAACTATCTACAAGACAATAGAATTTTATCAACTAGTGAACAAAATTAATAATAAAAGCAGCTGCATCAGTAGGCTTCTTAAACAATATCTACAATAAATATAAAATGGTCAGACTTTATAAGATCTATCTTTTCTATATAATCGAAACTGCATTTATAAACAGTCAGGTCACATGCAGCAACAACAATAAAAGTAGTAGAGTTTAAGTATAGCAATGACACTTTTGATCCAAGGTGTGTCCGACTACGTTGTTAGACCATTTACAATGGGGGTGTTGAAAAAATTATTCAATAGTTGAATAGGTGCAATGAGGTGTTGAATAAAGAGTCGAAAGTGATGTGGATTATTATGTGTTGAAAACATTCAACATGTTGAATGAGAAAGTGTGGGCCCACATATATTACTTTGCAAAATTTTATTGGTTGTTGTGATTGTTTAAAATGGTGGGATTGGATGTAGAATTTTATTAAACAAAACCATTGTAGTGAGTAAAAATTAAATGAGTGTTGAATTATTATGTGGAAGAAAGAGATGATGATGTGGAGTGTAAAAAGTGAAAAAGTAGGGTGTTGAATTTAAAAACCATTGTTGATAGCCTTAGAATAGGCACATTGAAGCGGCGCAGACCTATGCAATGCGCGACAGAGCTACAAGTAGGTTGAATTGTCTGGTACGGAGAAATACAATTCTCATCTTCTTCTACATTTCGGGAATTCCTCTTAATAAACAAAATAGAAACAATAATTCAGTAAGTTGAAGGAAAATAAATAAATCTTAATAATGCTATCTAGCTATGGAAAGATAAAAGTTGGGAAGCAAAAGCAAGGAGGAAAGTAAAAGCCAAATTAAACAGTTGAACATTTACCTTGGCAAATGGCGTACAAGTATAATGACTTTCTTGGGTGACGGTGTGTTTTGAAGCAAAAAGTCTCCCACCCCATCTTTTACCAATGAATCTTTTTCCAATGAAAGGCTATATGATTCTTCTATTTTCAGTAACTTCAAGTTATGTAAATAAGGGAAATCAATCTTGGATGAATCAGGAATTAAGTCGAGAATCTACAACAAAGAATGAAGGTGAATTAAGCTCAACAGATAAAAAAAAGTAATGCAATAAAAAACGAAAACAAATTTAGAGAAACCAAATTAAAATACCTGTAGAGTCATTGAAGAGATTGTGAGTGATTCCATAAGAGTAAGGTTAGCCAGCCAATAGAATAAAATTGAAGGATAATTTTCTACACTTGCCCAGATAGGTAAATCAATATATACATGTTTAATACAAGAGAAATTAGTATTTCTATTGCGCCCATATAGTTTCTGAAGAGGCAAACCGCTAAAGTAAAAGCGGCAAAGATTTGGGGTAGATAATTCAAATTTGTAACGATAGGAGTTATAAAACGGTGCTATAGTTAAATTTACAAGCGAGGAACTTGATACTGGGAGGATCTTATCATCCAAAACTTGACAAGAATGAATGAACAAAGTTTTCAAACTTTTAAATGCGGAAAAGGGCTCGGCATAGCCATCATCACCACTGCGAAAGTAAAAAAAGTATATATCCAAGTAGGTTAATGCAGGAAGTACAAGAGAATTTGGAAATACTAATTGTATACGATTAGGAATTCCATATGCAGCAAGTTTAAATTGGTTATCAATATATTTATTTAATAAAATATGATATTTCAATAATATTTTATTATAAAATAAATTTAAATTTAAGAGTTTTTTAATAATCAGATGGGCCAATTAGCACCGCCCAAAATATATTGAAAGAAAACAAGATCTAAAAAAAAAAGAGGGTAGCAAAAATTAAACCCTCTAGTGCACCTTAAAATGAAAGTTGCATCTTAAAACGAAAGTTAGGAAGACTTAGTTTGTCTCTAACCCAATTGTCCATGAACACACAATGGATGAAAAATAAAGACAATGAAGATGAAAACTTCTATTGGCTAAAGCATCATCGCAAGCATTATCTTCTCGAAAAATATGAGTGACCATAAAGTTCATTCCAAGAGATAAGAACTATATTTTGAAAGGCTTGAACAATAAGAGCGCAGTCGGATTCAAGCCACAAATTAGAGATGTTCATAGAGTTGACCAACTCAATAGCCCGAAGGGCTCCAAACATCTCAGTAAAGAAAGCCGAGTTTTGACCAACCGGCTCAACAAAGGCTCCGACAAAGTCAGCCTCCTTGTTACGGAAAAACCACCGCAGGCTGCCATAGAAGGAGTAGCACTATAGCAGTTTCATCAATAATATTTAATCCAATTGATAAGAGGAGGACACTAAAGGACCTCTTTGATGAAGGGAGCATTAGGAAGATGTAATGATATTCTAAATTTCTTAAGAAGTCGCAAGTCCTGCATAGAGGTCGAAGACTTCCCGGCAAAGGAGATAGCCGAGGAGATTAAAGGGATGGCCACTTTCCAACTAATGGTCTTGTTTTTAATCTAGCCTGATTTCTTGCAAACGAAATAGTGGAGATGATGTTGATCACAATCGACTGAAAAACCAGAAGGCATTAGGGAGATCTATTCTGGTGACGAATTTTCTAGAGGCCCGTGAAAGAAGAAGACTAGATATTAAAGTCAATAAGACGAGAAAACTAAGACCAGAGATTGGTGGAAAACCTGCAGTTTAACAACAAGTGGTTCGAGCTTTCTTCCTGCAAAAAACAGAGATTGCAGACAGAAGGAATGTTGCAGCTACGCCTCTTTAAGTTCTCATCAATGGGGGCATTTTATCATGAAGGAATGTTGCAGCCACGCCTCTTTAAGTTCTCATCAATGGGGGAATTTTATCATGAAAAATACGCCAAGCAATGAGGGATTTTGCTGGAGGGATATCGCTGTTCCAAATCCACTTGGCCTAGTCGAGCTTTAGACTCTTATGGCCCATTTGGTGCGCAGGATAAAAGACAGGATAGGATATCCGTATCATATCCTATCTCAATCCAGTGTTTGCTGACACAACAGGATATGATAAGTTAATCCTGAAACTTATCCTATCCTGCCTCACTAGTTCAAATTGTTATCCTGAATATGAGCTGGGTTAGAATCCGGCAGGATAGGATAAGAAAATGATTTACTAATTTACCCTTATAAAATATAATTCAAAATAAAAAATTAAATATGACAAAATATAAATAAAAATTAATTTGATATTAAATTAAAAATATTAATAATTAATTTAATAAAATAAAAAATTCGAATATTTAAAAATAAAATAATTATTAAAATTTTAAAAATATAAATATAAATTTTATTTTTATCAAATTAAATATATGTTCTTGCAAGGGTAAATTTGTCATATATATATATATATATATATATATATATATATATATATATATATATATATATATATATATATATATATATATATATATTATCTGTTATTATGTGTCAACCAAACACATGATAGGATAAATCTTATCATGTCTGTATCATATCCTATCCTTATCCCGCTTGATATCCTATCATGTTTCTATCATATCCTGCACACCAATCGGGCCCTTAGTTCTTTTGAAATCATAATCATGCTTGAGGTTAAGATTCCCATGAGATAAGTAAGGCCAGGAAAAATCATCATGCTACACATTATCAAGCAGATTAGGAAAATGTTGCAAAATATGTTGAGGGAAATGCCAAGAATTGTGAACCAAATAGTCTCCAACTTTATCATTGAGGAAGTGTTGTAAATGTTGCATAACAATCAGCATTTGATTCAAAGGTTCGGATCTTAGCCATCTATCTAACCAGAAAAGAATCTTCAAGTTGGATCCAATGATTCTGTAAGAATTACCCTTAACAACATTGAACTCAGCTTTCACACTTCTCCAAATGGAAGAAATAATATGAGGTTGAATGCAAGAGGAAGATCTAATGACGCAACCTCTGATGATCTCGGCCCAATCTTCATTGGAAAGCTGGAGTTTCAAACAGAAAACGAGTTTAGTAGCTTCATTTAGAGTAATTAAGGATCTCAATCCTAACCTACCGTCATTTAGGGGGTAAGCAACACTTTTTCCAAGCCACTATAACCATTTTTCTCTGAGAAATATCCCCTTCCCATAAATGTTTTTAATTAAATTTTTAATTTTTCCCTTTCTTTTTGTATTTTGAAATCAAATCTATAATATAAGAAAATCGTATCTTTTTAAACTTTCAATGTGGTGCTGCCAAGTGGCTTCCTGTGAGAAGAGAATTTTATCCTTCAACTTTGTTTCTGGAGCCTCTACATCACTACTAATTTCTCATATTCCAATCCTTCCACTTCCTTATGCGGTTACAAAACTTCAATTCCAACCCTTCTGATTTCACCATCTTTTCCAATTCTTTCTAATTTTAGGGTTTCACATTGTTCTCTTCTATGAAGGATTCACGAGAACGTCTCTCCCAATCTCTCTCATCTCCCTTGGAGTTTCTCTCTCCCTCGCCGCCCTTGCTGCATTCTTCTTGGAGATCTCCATCGATTCTTCCATTTCTCCCTTCCCTCTCCGCACCAGGTACATCTCCTTCTCTGTTCATCTCTCCCTGATTCATTGATTCATCGGTTAATCGATTAATATGCCGTTTTCAGGGGATTCAGCCACTATCGAAGGTTCTGCATAATTTCACACTATGATACAAATGCATTAATTGATAATACATGATTGTTAGTTTTTAATTAATTTTTTTTGGTTGTATGCGATTTCAGTTTATAACAACACTGCTGGGTTGATGGTTAATGATCCGGTGTTACGTACACACAAGGTTGGATTCGATATCCGATTTTCTCTTATTTTGATTGTGTTTGTTGTTGCGTGATTTAATTGATAAGTGGTGTGCTTTTAACAACCCTTGTCTGTGGAGTTGGGACCTGGAATATTGGGAAATATTTTTTATGGAATTCAATGCATAGTGAACAATCCTTAATTGAAGAGAGAAATAATACATGGGTTAGTGGTTTTGAGGGTCATGGAAATTCACAACATTTATCTCTACTTGGTGAGATTTTGAGGAACCTTGGCTTGCCGCATCGTTCCATTTCGATCCCTATTGGTATCGAATTTCCCTCGTGTAGCATTTGTCAAGCTTCCTATATTTGTTGAGGTTGTTAATTCTAAGTCAAGGAAATCAGGTAGCACTTCTGTAAATGTTTTAATTTTTGTTTTTTTTTCTGTGTTAAGAATCTGTTAACTTTTTTGTTTCTGATTGTGTGATGACTGAATTCTTTCTGCCTGTCTTTGTTTTTGCGCTAAGTAGGTTAGGTATGTTGTGGAGCTTGCACGTTAAACAATTTTAGAAGCATGCAAATAGATTTCAAAGATCTGTATTAAAGGAAGGTTATGCTAAAGATCCTACTGTTGTGGCAAAGGCTTGTGACCGATGGTCGTGGCTGATGAAATTGGTTGTGTTTGGATGCTGCAAAGTGTCTTTTTAGCATGATGTTTTTCTAGAATTCATATGTCATATCCTTCTAGTGGTATCAGAAGGAGTTGATCATCATAGCCTATGGCAGTTGGTGTCGACGGTACGAGCTTTGGTCATACTTTTTCCTGTGATATTTTTTGCGTATGCTTCTACTGTGTTCAGTATCTATATTGCACAATTTATGGTGTTAAACCTTTTTTCGATTACTAAAAGACGGATTATGGTGTTAAACCTGTAGATGTATTAAAAAGAACCGACTGTGTGTAGGCAGATTAATGGCTTATGATGACATTTTATCACAAGTAACCATTTATTTTCTTTACAATTTTCAAATGCTTATGTGTCCAAGATGTTTATTTCTACGATTTTGAATTGGGGTTTACTGATTTCACAACAGATTATTAGGATTGATAGTTGATGTCTTTGATAGTTAATTAAAACATATTTACTTTTATCTTCATTATAATAATTTCATAGTACTGCAAATGACGAATATTTATGGAATATATTTTAGCCAAGTAAAAAATCTAGAATTATGAAATTTGTTTTTTCATGTAGAAGTTTATATTTATAAAATAAAATGAATAATAATTAATCAATAAAAATATTGACTAATTATTTTTAGTAAAATCCTGCCCTACTAATTTTTTTCCTCGTATTAGTCCTAGTTGGTCAACCGATTATTTTTAATCAAATATAAGTAAATAAAATCAAACATTATATATTATTAAAATAAACTAAGTTTTTTTTTGGTACAAGAGAGGGCCTAAGCCCAAAAAAAGGAACAACTACAGAACGCTACCTCTCGGGTAGAATAAACCAAGCTTATCATCCTCCATCATTTGAATCAGAATGTCAGGAGGTTTAGCATAAACACAATATTGGTGAATTGTGTAACCAATATTTGCAAGAGCATCTGCGCATCTATTGTCTTCCCGGAAACTATTCACAAAAAGAACATTTTCAAAGTCATGAAGTAAGTGACAAATATCGCGAAACACCGCCTTACACTCCGCCTTATTAATATTGTTCTCGTGGATAACATTAATGACTATCTGAGAATCAGTAGTCACCTCCACCCTTTGAAATCCCATATCTTTAGAAAGTTTGAGACCTTCATAAACTCCCCAAAATTCTGCAAGCAAGACACTACACTCGCCTAAATATTTTGAGAAACCATATATCCACTTGCCATTGTGATCTCTAATGAGACCTCCACACACTGCCACTCCAAACCCTTTCCTCCCTCCATCCGTATTCAGTTTAACTATATTCGATGTAAGAGGTTGCCACCCAAGACACCTTTTGCCATAACCACTACCTGACTTC
This sequence comes from Vicia villosa, assembly GCF_029867415.1. NCBI lineage: Eukaryota > Viridiplantae > Streptophyta > Magnoliopsida > Fabales > Fabaceae > Vicia > Vicia villosa. The sequence goes on from NC_081186.1 coordinate 57,954,183, forward strand.
TGCCTAAACATAGAACAAGCTTCAGCATAATCTTTTTTCCTCTTCAATAACTGGATCATAGGATTTGCAGGTCTCCTATAGCCTTCTATATGTTCTTCTTTGTTTCTCCAAGTCCACAGAGCATGACAAATGGTGGCCCAAAGACTTCCCCACTCCTTGTTTATGCCTCTTTGCTTACGCAAATTCAATTGAAACCAAGCTGAAAGATTGGTATGGAAAAAATCTCTAGCTATGTTGCTAGGGACTATGCTCCTCCAAATTGGCATACATTTATGGCAATCACAGAGAGCATGTAGAGTTGTCTCACAGACATTTCCACACAAGTTACAAGCAACACTTCCTAGTCCTTTCCGGCTTTGACTATAGTTCGTAAGTAACCTGTCATGACGAAGGAGCCAAATGAAACTTCTACACCTCTCGGGGACATGCAGTTTCCATATAGCAAGCCAATTGTCCTCGTCATGATATTTAGAGCTAATAATATAAAATTTTACATATTAAAGTATTGACTTCAAATATTTTAATATCATTTTTTGTTGGTAATGAGACAATTTATTAAAAATTATTTATTTATTATAATAAAATTAGGGTATTAGATTTGATAAATAGTAATGATTGTGAAGAATAAAAAAGTGATAACATTCAAAATTTTAATAGGTTTCTAATATGATGCCACATTGAATTAACATTTCTAATATGATGTCACGTTAAATTTAGGGTTAGAATTGTGTCCAAAGTTGTCATCATGACAATCTTATATTTATATTTAGTAGATATTTTTTTAAACATAGCTAAACATCTGCCAATAAATAAATTTGTGTGCCTCAATAGATACAACATATAAACAAATTAAAAATATATATATCTCTATTGTTATATGTTTTGTTCCGTATCTTTCTTCGATAAAAGAAAAAACTTAAAGACAAAACTTAGGTACAATTATTTAGGTGTGGTTCTTACTATTTTCCAATAAAAATATGAAAAATATACTTAAATATTATTTAGGGAGTGAAAATAGAAGAAATTTGCATAAGTGTAAGTGAAAATTACACACTTATCATATTTTTATTGGAAAATAGTAAGAACCACACCTAAAGAATTGTACCTAAATTTTATTCAAAATTTAAATGCAATTCTATAGAAGTAATTTTTACTTTTTTAATATTATATTTTTATTAAAACAAATATTAAAATTACATCAAATGAATTATGTAAATAAAATAGCTACTCCTGCCTCAGCCTCAATAGATCCAATTCTAGTTATTACTGTATTTAAATTTTTTATATGTTATTGGTTGTGGCATATCAATATTTTATTAATAAAATAATAATATTCAATGGGATGTCATATTTTAGTAATATTTAATTTTAAAATAAATAAAAAAAATAATGTATACTAAAGGTGTCGATATCTAACAAAAATGCATGGATAATAAAGAATTTACTGTTCTTAATTTTTAAATAATTCAAATCAATTAATATATTCTTAAATTATTTTTTATTTAATCAATTAGTTTTTTTTGATAAAATAATTGAATAATAAAGTTATTTAAAGACATAAAATATTATTTTAATGGTTTAAGGAATAAGTTTAAGTGAGAGTGATAAATTTGAATAAATAAAGAGAATTCAACTTGTTAAAACATTGTATTTGAGTTGATTATAGAGATGCTTCTAATAAGAAGATTACATAATGTTTAAGTACAGAAAAACAAAAGTGTTGAAAGTAAGATACACAAAAAAGCTCCTTGCTAAAATATAAAACTATACAAAGATTTTTTCAACAGAGTTTTTGCAGCGCTTTAGTGTAGTTTTGTAGAACTGATTCGTTGATTTTAAATTCTTCCAATGGCTTCCTTTATAGAAAAAGATAGATCTGTTGAAGGCTAGAATACGAAATATAAAGTACAGCTGTAAAATCCCCAACGGTCATGGTGGGAATGATAGATAACAAGTACAAATAGGACTGTCCTTACGCACCCTATAAGAATAGATGTCACAGTTTACATTAGTACTTTTATGATCCCCATCACACGCAAGTCGTTCTTGATCTTCTAAGTCTTCAAAGGCTTCTCACATAAGTTGATTGAAGCATGTTGTCGAGGACCAGAACTCGAGTCTTTAGAATCTAAGTCTGAGTCTTCAGAACCTGTTCAGCAGAACCTTGTCTTCAGAGTCTTCAGCACTTGGTCTTCATAAGAGATGTTTTCAAATCTTCAGAACTTGTTCAACAAAACATTGTCTTTAGCATCTTCAGAACATGGAACACAAAATAAAGCTCTAGAAGGCCTCCAAAGCTTCCTTGCAAAGTCACAATCAGAAGCTCTTGTACTAATGTTCCTTAGAACCGTTGGAGAAGTAACATTCCAGAATCTTGATTTCCATTGTAACAAAAGACTAGTATTATTCTAGAATGTTGAATTCACAACCTGATGACGTCACACGCCTCTTACTAGAGGCGAAACCAGCAAGGAAAAAGCCACACACTAGAAAGAAATTGTTAGTGTATACAATTGTTCTCTAAGATAACATGTAAAGTTATCATCAAAACTTAAGGTCATATGCACAACCAATTTTGTTCTTGCAGAAAGTTTGTTGTTAATGTGGTTTTGATGCAGCCGAGTGTGTTGGTGGTGCAGAAGAAGGATTTTACTTGGATGAGGATACCGTTCGTTGAGGGACATAGAGAGAGGCAATTCTCGAGTAAAGATGAGATAAATTACCATATAAGAATGAGGAAGCTTGCTCGAGAGGAAGTTGGTGCTTTGTGGGAGAGAGAAAGAAATGAAGCAGCTAAGGAAGCTGTTGAGGTTGGTTATTTTATTTCCGAGAGGTGAGGTCTATCTGAAGGTGATGGTTTAAAGGAGATTGCAGGTAGTTCAAATTTGTTAAGCGAGGCGACACCCTTTTCTGCGTGGATGGTGGGAAGCATGATCATCTATTGATGGACACTGGTGTTGATTACGATGGGAAACATGCAGATTTGGAAAAACAAGAAATGTTTGCTTCACGGAAATGCAATGAGAGTTCCAACATTTGTCCAAGCAGAGATGAAGTCATGCTAGTTCAAGTTGATAGAGTTCCACATCTGTTTGTATAAGAAAAATATCAGTGTTTATAAGGAAAACACACTTATGATTTAATGCATTAAAAACAGGCTGAGTAAAAGGGCCATAAGCCCAATATGTTTCATTTCAAATTTTTGTTTAAATAATTTCTTAATTTAAAAATAAAATAAATTATTAAATAATATATATTCTGTAAAATAATGAATTAATATATATTCAGTAAGAAATTTATAAAAAAAAATTACACGTGAATTTAAAAAATAAAAAAATACCACGTGGACTGCTACTCTGACAGTTAGGGAGAATATTTGCTGCAATGTGGCAGTCAAGAGTGTATATAAGGGAATCTAGAAATTATGAGGGGAATTTAAAAAAATATCTTTTATAGGGGTTAAAGCAAAAGTCGCTAACATTACAGAGGATATTGTATATTTAATTCTTAATTTTTGTTCAGGAAGCAACTACTATCGTAAAGACGAAGGCAACAAAAAATCAAAGTTAAGAGATTTGAATTTTTCATTACGTTTAAAAGTTTGATTGTTAATTGGTAAAAATATCCATTTTGATCCTTTAACTATATTCTTTGGTTCAAATTGATCCCTTAATTTTTTTTTTCATGTCACATTGGTTCTTTAACGTTCAAAATGTTTCATTTTTGTCATTTTTGTCTAAATAGCAACAGAAAAACTTTGAAATATCGCTAAATCCGTTTCTAATTAGGAATAAAGGATTAAAATAAAAGTAAACACTCTGGTACTCTTAAAAAATTATTGGGTATTGATATCTATGTGAGATGTATGTTTTTAATTGGGCCACATATAACATATTTGACATGTCATTTTAAAACTTATTTAAATTGATTTTTATTTTAAAATTAACCATTTTAATTTATAAACTTTCAAACTCAAAACTGACATCATAGAACAAATAGAATAAATGTGCATCTTCAAAAAGATTAATTGTATGTTTGTTTTGCCGATTGATCCCTCTTCCTCCCAATGTGATTCAACCATTTCTTCATTTCTGTATGTCTCTATATCTTTTTTAATTTGTTTTCAAATCACCATTTATATCTCTAATTTTTCAATTCAATTTCTTTACGCCCTCTCTATTCTCAATGTTGTATCGACAATGTAGTTTTATAGAGTTTTTTTTGTTCAGTTTCTTCATTAACAACAAATTCTTAAAAAAAAAAAACTCAATAAATTCTCACTTTCGTTGCCATGGTAGGTACAAGACTCTAAGTCCAATTCTTCCACAGGTAACTGCAAGAAAACTGACGCATGATATTTAATATTAAATTCTAAAAAAATTGTTCCATGTTATTTTTATTAAAAAACAATGAGTTTAAAGGTAGTGCACCGACGGTATAATTTTTTTTTACACGATCAGTGCATCACAACCCTTAAAAATAAATACTTTATATGTGATTTAACGAAAAAAGTCAAACGTTTACAAAAATTAACGGTTTGAATTTTACTGATAGTATAAAACTGCTTTACACGGTCGGTGTATTTTCATTAAATCCAAAAAGAATTCTGATTTTAATAATTAACTTACCATTTGGAATCCATGTCATGAAAAAGGTATGAGTACCCATCCAAACAATTGGGTATCTAAAAATTTACCTAAAATAAAATGTTTTAGAAGTTAAGAGACCAATGTGTCAAAAAAAAATTAAGGGACCAATCTAAATTTAAAAATACAATTAAAGGAATAAAATGTAATTAGTGTAATGTTTATGACCACCAATTTATTCCGAACTTTAGTCCGATTCGGGGGTCAGTTCTGACATCAAGTGGTTCCAGCCCACTCCCGATCGCAGTTGCAGGGATCAAGGGGTCAGTTCTGGTATCAAGTGGTTCCAGCCCACTCCCGATCGCAGTTGCAGGGATCAAGCTATGATTCTCCCTACCAGGTCTAGCGCCAATCACCACTAAACCAACTAACGATTGGTACAATGCATTTTACTTAGAGATAAACATGTTCTTACTCAAAATGATACATTATTTCAATAAATAACTTTATTAGGGTCCAAGAAGATAAAAGTTATTTATTGTCATGAAAGGTTACAAAAGTAGTGAAAAGTTAAAACAAAACTAATTCCTTTTAATATTATCAAAGGTTAAAATTTCCCCTTTAATTAATATGATGTTTCATCCTTACTAAACGTGCTTAATAGGAGACAAACACAACACACTATTATACATAAAAGATATTAAATAAATATTTTACTTTTAAAATATGGTTTCTATAACTTCATAAATGTTGAATACAATTTTATTGTTTTTAGTAGGGTGTAGGTTTTATACACTATAATAAAGCCATCAAACCATAAATATTTTATATGAAAAAGGAAAAAATATGGCTAAAGTTTTCATGTTTGTTTATGTTATGAGTCTCTTACTTTTTTTAGTTTTTGTTGCTGAAGGAAATAGGGACGGTAAGTTTTATTTTTAATTCCCTTCTTTAATTTGTAGTTCATAAAAAATAATATAATATGCCATAGTAACTTTAATTTATAATTTTTTTTCATTACAGAAGGTTATAAATGTAAAGATGATGCTGATTGTCCACAAACATGGCACAAGTTGTACATATTCAAGTGCTTTGATCGCATTTGTCTAAAAGTGAAGAATTGGTTTTAGATGATTTATTATTAATTAACATTTGGTTATTATCCTAAGATCCCAATTTTGTTTTCTTTTCCTAATGATTATATCCTCTAAGATGTCAGTATATTTCAAGATACTTGGCTCGAATCCGACCCGAGGCTGTTGTAAAATTTATATAAGTATCATCATAATTCATAATAAATTATTCCTTTTTAAAAACTAACAAAATAACAAAAATAATAATGAAATTCTATTTAAATTGTCTAAGATGATGGGAAGACATCAATGAATTTCTATTTCCATTGTCTTATTTTATTCTGTTGTAAAATATAAAATGCTGAAGGATTCAACACATCATGAAATATGATGTGTAGAAAAAAAAAACAATGATAAAAAATACAACGCAATCTCAAGCAACAATAAATCTACCAAATGTGTATACATCCTAAAATAAAAGGAACAAGATAAAATAAGAAAATAAACAAACAACAAATTGTCACCCTATTTGATAAATAAATCTATTATAGAGAGAGAAACTTTCTTATCCTCTACCAGTTAAAATTCTCAACAAAAGTACAAAAAGATGACTAGAAATTAGCTAAGCAAAAGATGAGTTGTCATCAAGGGTTGGAAACATCCGTTGACAGATAAAAAAGGGAAGGACACCACTGAATTAAAACCAGAAGAGGTCTGGTCTAAGGAAGAAGATGAACTTGCTCTTGGTAGCTCCAAAGCTTTGAATGCCTTGTTCAATAGTGTTGATAAAAATATATTCAGGTTGATAAATACTTGTACTGTGGCCAAAGATGCATGTGAAATTCTCAGAACCACTCATGAAGGCACATCAAGTCAAAATGTCAAGACTTCAACTTCTCACCACAAAGTTTGAAAATCTTAGGATGAAAGATGATGAGTGCATTCATGATTTTCATATGAGTATTCTTGACATTGCAAATTCATCCAGTGCCTTGGGAGGGAAGATACCATAAGAAAAACTTGTTAGAAAAATCCACAAGTCTCTGCCCAAGAAGTTTGACATAAAGGTCACAATAATAAAAGAAGCCAAAGACATTTGCAACATGAAAGTTGAAGAGCTGATTGGGTCTCTCCATACTTTTGAATTAGATATCAATGATAGATCTGAAAAGAAGAATATGAGCATAACCTTTATCTCTAATACAAATGATGAAGAGGATCAAAGTGACATGGAGACTGATAAAGGAATTTATGATGCTATTGTGCTTCATGGGAGGCAATTCAATAAGGATATGTAGAACATGGATAAAAAGGCAAGACAAAATGTCAAGAACATCTCCTTCGACATCCCCAAAAATAGCGACTTTTAGAGAAAAGGAAGAACAGAGGATAAGACAAATTAAGAAAAAGGTATTCAATGTCATGAATGTGAAGGTTTTAGTCACCGTACGTAGATCAGAATGTCTCATATACCTCGAGAAAAAAAATGTTCCTTGGTCTTATGATGATAATTATGAAGGTGAACTTGTTGATGGAACTGCTAAGCATGTTACAGCCTTCACTGATAGGTATGAATCTGATGAAGATTCCTATGATGAAGATCTCTCTTATGAAGAATTGGTTGCTTCCTACAAAGAGCTTTGGGTCAGAAGTGAAGAGGTGTGCACGACAGGAGAAAAGCAAAAAAGAGTCATAGCTCAACTACAGGCTGAAAAAGAAACACTGTCATCCACTATCTCTGATCTTCAAAATGAAGTAACCTTATTGACCTCCAAACTTGAAAACATGTCCAAATCCATAAGAATGTTAAACAATGGGTTTGGTTTTAATTACCAATCTATAAATAAACATGGAAAAACCCTTGTGACAAAATTTATTTCTTTTGTAAGGAAGCAGAAGGTCATGATGTCAGACCAAATGTTGCAACATTCTGCTGGACATCAGAAATCTCAAACCAAAGCCAAGTTATTACCATGGAAGTGTCATTATTATGGGAAATAAGGTCAAATAAAGCTCTTTTGTTGCAGATTGTATGCTTATCCTAAACACCCTAATCAACCTAGGGGTAATCATGTGATGAGTAAAACTAGAAAGGAGTGGAAACCTAAGGGTGTTAACACTAGTCTTATAGCCCACACTTCTCTTAGATCTCCATCTAGAGAAGACTGGTATTTTGACAATGGTTGTTCTAGACACATGACAGGGGTCACAAATTATTTTGTGGACATCAAGTCCCATTCCTCCAGTTTTGTCACATTTGGAGATGAAGCTAAAGTTGAAATCAAGGGAGTAGGAAATTTAGTGTGTTTTGGTCCTCCTAGACTAGATGGTGTTCTTTTGGTGAAAGGATTGACTAAAAATCTAATCAGTATTAGTCAGTTATGTGATCAAGGGTTAAAAGTAAATTTCACCAAGTTAGAATTTTTGGTTACCAATGAGAAGAAGGATGTTCTGATGAAAGGAGTAAGGTTTAAGGACAATTATTATTTATGGGTACCACAAGAAACTACATACTCTTCATCTTGTTTAAAGGGAGATAAAGTCAAGCTATGGAACCAGAAGCTTGAACATCTGAATCGTAAAGGTTCAAAGAAGTTTATGTCTGAAGAAGCTATTAAAGGTCTCCCAATTCACGAGGATAAAATTTATATTGAGTGTCAAATTGGAAATCAAACTATGATGTCACACCAAAAGTTGCAACATAAGACTACTTCCAAAACTCTTGATCCTCCACATATGGAGTTAAGAAGGCCCAATCAAAATGAAAGTCCTAATGAAAAGAAGTGTGTATATGAGGTTGATGGTTCAATAATTGAGAAAATGACTAATGTCAAAGAAGATGTTGGAACTACATCATTTTAGATGGATAAGAAAAATGCCTTTTTAATGGGTACTTAAATGAATAAGTATGTGTTGAACAATCCTTGGGATTCATAGATCCTAGTTTTCCAGATCATGTTTACAAACTAAGGAAAGCTCTATATGGCTTGAAGCAAAAACACAGAGCTTGGTATGAAAGGTTAATTGAGTTTCTTGTCAATAATGGTTACAGGAACGGAGAAACAGATAAGATCTTTTTTGTTAAAGAAGAGCATGATAAACTAATGATAGATCAAATATATGTTTATGACATTGTATTTGGAGGGATGTCAAAACAGATGGTCCAACATTTTGTCAAGCAGATGCAATCTGAATTTGAGATGCAATCTGAATTAACATATCTAGGAGTGTATTAGATAGAAATTACATGGGTGGTGATTAGGTGAGAAGTTTGTAAAACTATAGGTTGTTTAGAACTTCAAACTAATACTGCTATAATGGATTTCCTTCAAGGGTTAGATCCCCCTAGATGTATGTGGTGTTGCACTGAACTGGGTAAATAACTGAAGTGTGTTATTTACTTTATGCATCTTGCTTTAAACTGTTAATTGTTACTTTTTTTGTTATGATGTCTTAACATTACGCTCGACATTGTGGTGGTCATTTTGGGGTCGTGACATTGTATACGACATCTTCCTTATTGTGCTAGAATTTCAATCACGATTATTTAAAAAAATTGTTATGCAGAATTTCAGTCCACGTAACCTGCTCCGTCTAATTACAATCACTCAATGTAAAATACATGTGCCACGTCTAAGTATGTCTTATTTCTTGTGACCATGCACAATCTCCCAACAATATTGAATTCTAATAGAAAAATAGAAGGTTATATCTCAACTTCTATCTTAATCGATCCTCCAAATTTTGGAGTTGGAAAAAAAGCATTAAGAATATAATATAATTGAGCTACTATAAGAAGTTCATCATTACAAAGGGCATATATAACCGGATCACATTGTTCATATTATTAGATGAATACCTAAGTGAATCCTTACTTTCTCCCTCCTTCGAGACCTTAGAATGTGTCTTTTTCCTAATAAAATTCAGTACATGGATGAAACAAAAATTGGGGGAGAAAATTGAATGAAACTTATTTCTTACATCTCATTAAATAGGCATTGTAGTGAATTTTTAGGGTTGAGAGAAGATTTCTTACTATTTTCCTCCATTTTACATTTCCAATAAGACTTTTACTTCACCTCCAGATATGATCAAAATATTGAATAAAGATAAAACTAAATCGCATAAATACGTTGTGCTGCTTTAGTGGAATGCCACCATTTGCAATTTTGCTAATGTGCTAGTCTATGAATCGTAGTTAGCGTGTTGTTATTGCTCCTTGAGCCTTGCTTCGTTAGCGCATTGTTTCTTTTTTCACTTGTCTGTATTGTGTGCAAAAGCATCTCCATCTTATCAAACTGCTAGAATTATGGAGAAAGTTAACTAGAGGTTTTAGCACAAGGTCAAGAAAACTTGACATTATTTCTTCAGTCTACTCCAGCATGCCTATGAACCTTACTTGAGAAAGACACAATTGATAAAGCAATTATTCAGAAAATGAAGATCCTCATCGTTCCAACTCCAACATCTCTCTCTTGGAAACTGCTTCTTCAGCAAAGACACTTGTGCAAGCAAGCTTCCAACGTCTCTTTTGTTCCCTCTATAAAAGGAGAAGAAGATTCAAAAGGAGTAACAAGATAATACAACAAGAAGACACAACAAGAACAAGAACTTTGTCACTCTCTTAGCTTTCGTACATAGTTATTGAGGGTGCACACAGTCATGAGAGTTTCTTACACTTGTGTATTTTAGAAATCTTAAGAACCAAGTTCTTTGTAAGTGCTATATTATTTGTACCTCTGACTGTATATCACGTACATCTTGTGGTAATCCTAAACATTTTGATTAGAATTTATAAAAGTCTCAGACTTAGTGTTTGACCGATTAAGGAAGTCTCTTTCTAGTGTGATTGAGCAAGGAAGTCCATAACAATTAGCTTAGGCAAGGAAGTTTCTTTCTATTGTGATTGAGCAAGGAAGTCCTAAACAATTGGTTTAGGCAAAAAAGTCTCTTTCTAGTATGATTGAGCAAGGAAGTCCTGAACAGTTGGTTTAGGAAAGGAAGTCTCTTTCTAGTGTGATTGTGCAGGAAGTCCTAAACAATTGGTTTAGGCAAGAAGTCTCTTTCTGGTGAAATTTAGCAGGAAGTCTTGGATTGGTGTGTCTAAGAAAATTGTAATCGGATTCTGATTATAGTGAAAAGTTCTTGTGTTACAAGGGGACTAGACTACTCTCGTTATATAGGAACCAGGATAATTGTTGTGTGTGATTTACTTATTGCTTCTACGTTTGAAATAATAATAGTATTAAACTCAGAACTACCGGTAACCGTAGACTTAATTCAGTGAATCACCACCTGAGAGTCGCTTTCAAAAATCACATTACTCAGTTTCATGGTAATAGCATTATGAATGGCCTCTTTCAGAGCCAAAGCTTTAGCTTCTATAAGAGACATAATACCTATATCCCATGCTACACCTGCAATGATAAATCTTCCTAAATTATCTCTAAGGCACCAACCCCTATTCGTAGTTTGATAATGACTAATAAAACCGGCATCAACGTTGCACTTCATCCACCCTTTAGCTGGGGGAATCCACATCAATGGGAGCTGATTAGCAATAATCGAATCATGAATATCACGGACATCAAACCAGTCAAATCAATTATAATAAGCTTGAATACCAATTCTAGCAAGATCCTCCATGTTATTATTCCAAACAATATTGTTACGGCTCTTCCAAAGACGCTCTAATACCATAGCAAATCTCCCAGCATTTTTCTTATCTTCTTTACTACAAATATCAAAGATATAATAGACTTAACATCACTAAAAGGTCATAGACGATGATCAACAATAGTATACAAATTTGTTGCCCGCCAACAATAACTAGTAGTATGACAACCATAGAACACATAATTATACAATAATTTTTAAATACATATTATAATGTCTTACATAAATTGTAATAATGCTTATGCAATATTAAAAAAATATGAACTACATAATTTATATTGATGACGTTGACGTAGAAAAAATCACACAATTGCAAAGTTAATTATAGATTCTTTTTAATTGCAAGAATTTATCAAAAACACTAATTGTTATAACAAATTTCAAGAAATAACTTAATCATGGGAACCAAGCGGTTGAGCTCCGTTGGCAAGAAGCCCCGTTCAAGGACGTACTCGGGGAATACCGAGTTCGATTCTCAGGCGGAACAATCTTATTTGGCCAGTGCGCATGTCTCTACGCACGAGAATAGAAAAAAAAGATAAAAATCTAAGTATTGTCATGAAAGGTAAAAAAAGTAGTGAAAGGTTAAAACATAACAGTTTCCTTTAGTATTGTGAATGGTTTTTATAACTTCATGAATGCCAAACACTATTTTGTTGTTTTTAGGAGAGTATAAATTTTATAACTACAAAAACATCAAATCATATCATGAACTTTATACGGTATAAAAAGAACAAATTTTATATACTTTTCATATGAGAAAAGAAAATAATATGGCTAGAGTTTTCAAGTTTGCTTATGCTATGAGTCTATTATTTTTCTTATTTTTCGTTGCTGAGAAAGTTGGTGCCGGTAAATTTTTTTTTTTTTTTAATTTTCTTGTTTGATTCCTAGTTCATTAAAAAAATATTTCAAGATGTTATAATAAATTAATTTATTATTTTTTTTCTTTACAGAGAAACATAAATGTAATAATGATGGTGATTGTCCACAACCATGGCACAATTTGTACATATACAAGTGCTTTGATCGCAGTTGTCTAAAAGTGAAGAGTTGGCTTTAGATGCATTATTATTAATGATGGTTTTTAGTTATGATCCTAAGATCCAATATATTTTTTCTTTCCCTAATTTTAAGAACCTTGCATTAATGATTATGTTATAAGATGTTAAGAGGTAGTATATTTCAAGATATGGTTCGAATTCGACTCGAGGCTGCTGTAAAATTTACAAGTTACCATCATCATTCATAATATGTTCCCCTTGTGAAAAATGAAATGCTAAGGATTTAAACGCCTTAAAATGATTTTTTGTAATAATAGAGTAATTTTTGCTAACAACAATTCATAAGTGGTTAGTGTCATTATGATATCCACATTGATAAAGCTTCAAGTAGAAATATGTCTTTTCCTACATTAAACCATGTTGTGTTTTCTCAAGCATCACTAAGAAAAACACTCTCCTACCACGTGAATAAGTGACGTGAAACGTATGTGGCAAAAAATGGGAGTTGTGACGTGCTAATTACGTCACTAAAGATTTTTAATTTAAAAATATATATAAAAGTAACGTTAGTACATGGGGAGTCAGATTTTTCTTTTAAAAAAAATAGGTTGTGGCGTGTAATCCATATCGCAACATAAAAGTTAAACTAAATCAATTCAACGAGTCAGACGTTCACATGGGGGGAAGTTTTAAAATTTTAAAAATTGTGTTGTGGCGTGTATATCACGTCGCAACTTTTATTTATAATATTTAAAAAATTTAGGAGATAAACGTTTCTGATAATGAAGTGATGTGGTGCATATTTGACTAACAGCTTTATTGTTCCGACATGAAATACACTTCGCAACTTGCGAAATGAAACCCACGTGGCAACAATGTTACCGTTGAGAAGTTGCGACGTGATTTTCACTTCGTTGGCTTGCGTCATGAAAATTACGTCGCTATACTCTATATATTTAATGCAAATTCCAGATCGTGCAGTTACCCTTTTCCTCTTTCTTTCTTCCTCTTTCTTTCTTTCTTTCTTTCTTCCCCTTCTCAGCCTTTTACTCTCATCTCTTTTTCTTCCTCTCTTCTCTGCCTCTTCATCTCTTCTTCCTCCAACAAAGTTTCAAAGGTAATATTTTTCTTGCTTTATTTTTTTTAATATTCGTTTAAAATTTAATCCCTATTATTTGATTTTTATTTTTGTTGTAGTTTAGGTTTTCAAACTTCAAGATTCTAAGCTTCAATGGCTAAGTTATAGTTTTGATCCCCCTATTTTGTCTGATTCACGAAATTAGTCCCTCTATTTTAAATTTAAACTGTTTTGGTCCCTCTATTTTGTCTCAGCCTTTTCCTCTCTTCTTCCTCCAACATAATTTCAATTGTTCTTCCACCCACAGTTATTTAAAGGTAATATTTTTCTTGTTCTATTTTTTTTATTTTCGTTTAAAATTTAATCTCTAATATTTAATTTTTATTTTTGTTGTAGTTGAGGTTTTTATAAAGCTTCAAGATTTCAAGTTTCAATTATTTATTTTAGAGTTTATTTGCATGCTTCATAGAGGTACGTTTTCAATTTTAACACTAAAACTTCTAGTTAATATGTGTTTGTTTATAATTTTGATTGGTGTTGTTTGTATATTGTTGCTATATGTTGTTGGTTTATGTTCTAATTTTTTTTAATATATATAAAAAATGAAATGAAAAATATATATTAAAAGCGGTTTTATAATATATATATATATATATATATATATATATATATATATATATAATGTTAAAATAGATTTTTTAAAGTATATAACATTTTATATTTTATTATAATACTGTTACCAAAAGATTTCGACTTTCTATTTTTGGGTTTAACTTTACAGAAATAAGGAAAAGGCAAGTTTTGGTCGAAGACGTTCGACGGTGTAGTATGCTCTCGACCGAAGAAGCCCTATGGAAACACTTAGTAAAATAAAAAGGGTTGTGAGTTTGTGAAGGAGTCGAAGTCGAAGGCCCGAGGCTTAAGAAGAAAGACGGTTGTTGGCAGTTTTGTCGTCTGGAATACGTGGAGTTTCCTCAAGAAAAGGGACTGCATGGTTGGGACACGTGGCGACATATGAATAGTCGACCGTTAGGGCAGTTTATTCTAGGATTTCTATTTAAGCAAATAAATGTCAGTAGCTTAGGGGTCCGCATTTCTACATCACAAAAGACAATACTCAATCTCTTCACACACAGTGAGAAACGAGTGTAATTTTCTGAGAATGTATGTATGCGTACTAGATTAATTATTATGCAATCATTTTAATATTCCAGTCTGTCTTTTACATAAATTTACTACTTTCTTTTAGCGCCTTTATTTTAGTCAAGCTTTAAATTATGTGTTACTCCTTTTATTTACTTTCAAATTATCTGCATTTAATGCAAGTCAAAGTCATACGAAACAAGAACATAGCAATAAGTCCTGGGATTTACTAGTTGATTCCGCAAAGTAACCTTTAAAAAGAAACTAGCGGTTGTTTACCAAATTTCTGGGTAAACAAATTGGCACGCCCAGTGGGACACGCTGGTTGCTAATTTCTGTTTTTTTGCTCTCTAATCTTAGTCGAAAGTATGAATGAGATTAAGGAGTGGTAGACAATTGACTGAAATGTCTAATAATAATAATACAAACACTTGTGATTCTTCTAGGAATCACTTAGATGTTGTTCCTACTGGAACACTATCACAAAACGCGACAATCCTATCTCCAGTTAGGACATCAAGCACCACTGGGACGACAACAGCCGTAGTGTCGTCTTCAGTAAATCCACCACGGTCGCCTTTTAATTTGGCAAGACCGTTGTTTCAAATCTTAAGAAATGTTCAGCAAAATGCGTATATGGGTCAAAATGATATTTCACACGTGGTGGAACAAATCTTGGTTCACAATGGTATAAATGTAGGACTTCATAGGCCTAATTTCGTGTCCCCTTTATCAGAGTATGTTAGGCAAACTGAATTGCCTAGAGGTTGGAAGGTTCCAAAGTTTACTAAGTTCGCTGGGGAAACTGGAGAATCGACAGTTGAACATGTTTCCAGATTTCAGACAGAAGCTGGCGACCTTGCCAATAATGAGAATTTGAAAACGAAGTATTTTCCAAGTTCTTTAACAAAAAATGCTTTCACTTGGTTTACAATCTTACCACCACAATCAGTGTTTTTGTGGAACCAATTAGAGAGATTGTTTCATGAACAACTTTATATGGGACAATCAAAAATTAGTTTGAAAGAATTAGCAGGTGTAAGACGAAAGGTGGTTGAGTCGATAGATGACTACTTGAACCGTTTCAGATTATTAAAAGCGAGGTGTTTTACACAAGTCCCAAAACACGAGTTAGTCGAAATGGCTGTTAGGGGTTTAGATTACTCTATTAGAAAGAAATTAGACACCCAATATTTTAGGGATATGGCACAATTGGCTGATAGAGTTCGCCGGGTTGAATGATTAAAAGTTGAGAAGGCTAGGGAAAGTAAATATCATAAAAAATAAAAAGTTGCATATGTTGCAACAAATGAGTTCGACTCAGATAATTACGATAGTTATGATGAGAGTGAGGTTAATGTGGCTGAGTTAAAGCCAGGACCTCCATATGTTTGCAAGGTGCTTAAGCCTTCAAATGGGAAGAATCCCGTCGAAAATAATAAGAATGAAAAGTTTGTTAACAAAACATATACGTTCGACATAACGAAATGTGATGAGATATTTGATTGGTTAGTTACTGATGGGCAAATCATAGTGCCTCCAGGACTTAAAAATCCTCCTTTAGAACATAAAAAGAAAATAGGATTTTTTAAGTATCATATTTTTTTAGGGCATAAAACATCTCAATGTGTACTTTTTCAGGGATCTGGTGTAAAAAGCTTTGAAGGAAGGCAGGCTGCAATTTGGTGAGAAAACAAAATCATCGATACAGGTTGATGAAGAGTATTTGTTGGTTGGAGAAGACAATTACACAGAGGTGTTTGATATTATGATGGTCGAAACTACTGAGGGTTTTGACAAAGAAAAGAATATTGTTGCTGATGGTAAGATGCTGGGCTTGGTCTATCCCAAGCCAACTGAGAGTCAGTTGACATTTCTTGAAATCTGTCACATGAATAATTCTCAGGTAGGTTTGTGTCCAAGGTGTGATGTTATGTATGATGTGGATGCTACTAAGAAGGTGAGGTTTGACCCCCGTCAAAGTCAGAATCGTCAGTTTTTATTCAAAGGTGAAAGTAGTGTTCGTAGGATTGAGAATTATAGGAAGAAATTTGAGAAACCTCGGACCTTTTGTCCTCCTTCTGATGTACCTTAGGGAAAAATGGGTTAAGCCCGTTAACTTTTAAGGAGGGAGACGTCCGGAATGGAAAGTTCAAGATTATGGAGCTAGTGTTGGGGATTCCAAAAATGCCATTGGGTCAAAGAGAAAAGTTTATATATCTCCAAATTACAAAGCGAAAAATCCCATGACAAGGACCTAATGGAGACGCTACCAAAGAAATCAAAAAAATAAGAAGGAAAAATTGACACCAGTTCAATTAAGCTTAGACAGGTATCGACCAAAACCTTTTTATAGGAAGCTAATTGAAGGGCAAACTAGAATGGCGAATGAATGTTTGTCTTCATGTGTGATTTTGGGAAGAAATCTGTGGGGAATACTCCAATTAACAGCACTGGGAGAGAACTTGAATACTCTTCAATGTCAGATGAAGAGCTAGTGGATGATAATTTTGATCCTGAGTCAGATGAGTTGTTGATCGACTATGGAATTGTCTCAGTACTCCCTGCAGAATATGACAGGATTTCAGAAGTATCTGAAACTAGTGAAGACTTCGTCCAAGACGAAAATGTGAATGAAATGCCTGTATGCTATTATGTGATGGGAAAATGGCGTGGTTGAAGAACAAAAGGTTGTTTTCGAAAAAGCAGATCATGGAATGATGCATCATCTTAAGCCATTGTTTATAAGGGCAAAGATTAACAGAGTCCCAATTAATAAGGTGTTTGTCGATGGTGGGGCAACAATGAACTTGATACCCCATTCATTACTTCAAAAGATAGGAAAGACAGAAAAATATTTGAGGCCCCATAATATGATCTTATCTAACTACGAAGGGAAAACTAGTAGTATACTTGGGGTGATACAAGTTGATTTGGTTGTGGGTTCGACTACCAGGTCAACCATTTTCATGGTGATTGCATCTCAGGCTAATTTTAAATTATTGTTAGGTTGAGAATGGATCCATGGAGTCGGGGCAGTCCCATCAACGTTGCATCAAAGGGTAGCCATTTGGAGACCAGATGGGATTGTAGAAAATGTGGAGGCTGATCAGAGCTACTATAAGGCTGATATTAATAAAGTGAGTCGAAAGCATTTCGACCAACATTTGGCGAATGTTGCTCCATGTTATAAATCATAGGAAGTTTACTCATCTGACGAAAGCGTGTCTAAGTATCTGAACTTAGATCCAAATTATGTTTTTATTTGGAATAAGGAAGATCCAAATGAACTATTGAATGAAGATAATCCACCTGAGGGGTGGACAGTGGTCGACAGTAATGACTTCTGAGTCAATATATTTGGCTCGAATTACGACTTATTTAGTCGAAAATAAATTAAAAACGGCTTTAGAGGCCGAATTAGAAAATAATATGGCTCTGGAAGCCACGATTGAGAAGGATGAGAATGACCAACAAGGCCAAAGATCTAACATGGAAAGTGAATGGTTCGACGAAATATATGATGACCGACCTTTAGGATTTGAAAAAGATCCTGACGAACCGAGTAAAAGGATGCAGACACAAAATCCTCTTGAAGAGATTGACTTAGGAAATGGTCAGGCTCGCCGACCTACTTATGTCAGTGCCAAACTGGGGGTCGATATGAAAATTAAGTTAGTCAAACTGTTAAGGGAATATAAAGATTGCTTCGCATAAGACTATAATGAGATGTCTGGTTTAAGTCGTAGTATGGTAGGACATCAATTACCATTGAAGTTGGGGAAAAATCCCATCAAACAGTCGCCAAGCAGATTTGCTCCAGAAATTATGATGAAGATCAAATTGGAAATTAAGAGACTCCTTAAAATCAAGTTCATTCGAACTACCAGGTATGTCGAATGGTTAGCTAACATTGTGCATGTAATCAAGAAAAATGGGACCCTCCGAGTATGCATAAATTTCAGAGATTTGAACATTGCTACTCCTAAGGATGAATACCATATGCCTGTGGCTGAAATGTTAGTTGATTCTGCAGTAGGGTTTGAGTATCTAAGTATGTTATATGGATACTCAGGCTATAATCAAATTCATAGCCGAAGATGACATACCTAAAATGGCATTTTGATGCCCGAGTGATTCAGGCACTTATGAATGGGTAGTAATGCCCTTTGACTTAAAAAATGTTGGGGCCACTTTTCAAAAAGCAATGAATTCCATGTTTCATGACTCTATAGAATGTTTTATGCAGGTTTATATTGATGATATTGTTATAAAGTCATCTTCTAAAAATGGTCATATAAACCATCTTCGACAATATTTTGAGAGGATGGGGATATATGGTTTGAAAATGAATCCATTGAAATGTGCATTTTGTGTTCATGCAAGAGACTTTCTTGGCTTCGTGGACAACAAAAAGGGCATCAAGATAAATCAAAACAAAACCAAAGCCATTTTGGAGTTGAAAGCACCAGAGACGAAAAAGCAGTTGCAATCATTGTTGGGGAAAATCAATTTCTTGAGGAGATTTATTTCAAATTTGAGTGTCCAGACGAATTTATTTTCACCACTACTCAAACTCAAGAATCATGATAAATTTAGATAGGAAGGAGAGCATCAACAGGCGTTTGACTAGATTAAAGAATATTTGACAAAACCTCCCATTTTGTTACCCACAAATAAAAATAAGAGTATGAAATTGTTTATAGCTGCGTCCAGCTTGACAATAGGGAGTATGTTAGCCCAAGAAGATGATAATGGTGTCGAAAGGGCCATATATTATCTAAGTCGAACTTTAGTCGATGCAGAAACTAGGTACAATGATATTGAAAAGTTATGCTTATGTTTGTATTTCTCATGTAATAAATTGAAGCAATATATAAAGCCTGTTGATGTGTATGTTTCGTCTCATTATGATGTTATCAAGCATATGCTATCTAAACCCATTTAGCATAGTCGAATTGGTAAATGGGCATTGGCGTTGACTGAGTACTCTTTAGCTTATGTCCCTTTGAAATCCATGAAAGGACAAATAGTGGCGGATTTTATAGTGGATCATGATTTAGTCGAAATGTTAGAAAATATGGTCGAAAGATTTTAGTGAAGGTTATATTTCAATGTGTCCAGCCATAAGAATGGTTCTGGAATTGGAGTATTGATTATCTCTCCTAAGGGAATTCCGACAAAGTTTAAATATCGAATTAGTGAGTGTGTTCCAACAATGAAGTGGAATATGAAACTTTAATTCCTGGTTTGAGAGCTCTTTTAGATTTGGGGGCAACTGAGGTTGAGATAAGAGGTGACTCTGAACTTGTTATTCGACAAATCAAAAAAGAGTATACATGTATTAAAGAGAATCTAATCGTTTAGTACGCCTTAGTAGCACAAATTGCTTTAGGTTATAGGGTGTCCAAAAATCGAATAGAAGAGTTAATCGAAATAAAAGAAAAAGAAGGCGCCAGTAGTTGTTACCCTGATCAATTGTTGATAGCAAAACCTGGGGGGATAGATGAAGGTTTCGACGAGGTTTGTAATAATTTGATAGGAATTGGTGAAGTTTTTGCTATCGACAATATGGAAGACACTGATTGGCGAAGGCCATTGGTGCAATATTTAAATAATCCGGTCAAAGCAACTGATCAAAAGGTTAAACATAGAGCTTTGAGTTATACAATAGTGGGAAATGAATTATATAAAAAGACAGCCGAAGGTGTATTATTAAAATGTTTAAGCGAAGCTGAAGCTTATTTGGCAGTCTCAAAAGTTCATAATGGTACTTATGGAGCTCACCAGTCAGGTCATAAAATATAATGGTTGTTGTTTCGACAAGGACTGTATTGGCCAACAATTCTAAAAGATTGCATCGAGTTTGCAAAAGGATCTCAATAATGCCAAAAATTCTCGGGTATTCAGCATGTGCCGACCAGTGAGTTACATGCTATAATTAAGACTTGGCATTTTTGAGGATGGGATTTAGACTTGATAGGGGAGATTAGACCTGCTTCGTCTAAACAGCAGAAATATATTTTAGTAGGGATAGATTATTGTACAAAATGGATAGAGGCAATCCCGTTAGTAAATGTTGATCAGTTAATTGTGATTAGTTTCATACAAAAACATATTATTTTTAGATATGGGATACCAGAGACTATTACTACCGATCAAGGGTCATTGTTCACTGGTCGAAGAATGCAAGAATTCGCGGTTGAAACAAGGTTTAAATTGTTGACATCAACTCCTTACTATGCCCGGGTTAATGGGCAGGTCGAAGCCGCTAATAAAGTAATTATAAATTTGATAAAGAAACATGTTGGAAGAAAACCAAAAAACTGGCATCAAACGCTCGACCAAATTCTATGGTCATGTCGAACTTCCCCAAAGGAGGCGACAAATACTACTCCGTTTCGATTAACCTTTGGGCATGATGTCGTGTTGCCTGTGGAAATTCATCTGCAATCAGCTAGAATTCAAAGACAAAATGATATCCTCGTGGATCAGTATTGAAATATGATATTAGATGAGTTAGTATACTTAGATGAAGAAAGGTTAACAGCCTTAGATAGGTTGGTTAAACATAAACAAAAAGCGGCGAAGGCTTATAACAATAAAGTGAAAGTTAAAACATTTGCGCTGAATGATTATGTTATGGAAGGTGATTTTACCTATGGATCAAAAGGATAAATCATTAGGTAAATGGTCACCAAATTGGGAAGGACCATTGAAAAGTGTGCAAATATTCACGAATAACACATATGAGATTGAGGAATTAAGTTTAAATCGTCGAGTCCTGAGGGTAAATGGGAAATACTTGAAAAAATATAGACCAATGCTTCAGGAAATACGTATAGCAGAAACATAAAAGAGATTAGATTAAATATGGCAAAAACTACGGCCAGATATTACAAAAGGTCTTTGACAAAAGAAAAGAAACAGACAACAGTCTAAAAAACAGGAAATGCGTTCTTAAAATTTTCCAGTTTGCTCGACTCAAAACCAAGTTTGTTATCAAGGCGGGCTAATCCTTGTTTGAGGAGACGAATGTTGTCTTTTAGCTTCAAGGCCCTTTCTCCATGATCAATGCCTTTCAGAGCTTCCTTGTTGATGATGTCAGAAGAGGGAATGCCTTCGACTTGGGCTGAATCAGACTTTTCTTTCTCAAGCTCAAGTATTTTCTTGTTGAGTCTAGTGATTTGAGCTTGATAGTCTGAGATATTTCTATTAATAGCCCTCTCTTTGTCAAAAAATTTTTGAACTTTGTTTTGAAGTTCTCTAACCTTCTTATCAGAAACAGCGCTAATGTCCCATTCTCTGTTCATCTCAAGTACTTTGTTCTTCCCTTGAAGATCAGTATTCTTTCTTGTAATAAGATCTCGCCATAGTTGGTCGAAGTAAGCTTCAAAGTCGAAGAAGTATTGAGCAATTGAAGCAGGAAGTGGTGCTTTGACAATTTGATCTAGGATTTTCCATATTTCTCCACCAAGAGAATCAGACTCTTCAAGAACAGTCAAGAAATCAAGCTCATAAAGATGATCACGGAGTTGACAAATCAAGGAGACAAGTGGAGCTTCGATCTCATCCTCTTGAATAGTGGTTTGAGTGGCAGAATCCTTGGTAGGTGAGGTTTCCCTATTGGAGAACTGTTGGAGTTGTCATCTTCAATGGCGATATTTCGCCGTGGTTGAGAATCAATCTGATTAATTGGGTCGTTTGTTTCAATAAGGGGAATCGAAGCAATGGTCTCAACAAAAGGTTGAGTATTGTCCTTGGTATGAACAGGAGAAATAATTGATTGTTTGTTTTTGTGGAGTTCCTGGGGAGTTGTTTCAAGTGCTTTTTGAGTTGGTGTTGGAACGACATTCGTAGTTTTCTCAAGTTGACCTGGAGGAGTGTTAGTTGAGTCAGCAGTACTCCCAAAGGCATCTGTCTTTTGTGGACTAGGGATACTAGTTATTTCCGGAGCTGCTTCAACAATTGGCTCCCCCTTCTTGGGAGAGTCCTCGACAAGGGTTATGAATACATGAAGGTTCTACAAGCAAAATACTTATGTTAAAGCCAGACATAATCGAAAGATGATGAAGCATATGTAAAATCTTACCTCATTAGGAGCTTTTGATGTAGTGGGTTCTGGTTGTTTCTTCACCACTTTGGGAGGAGGTCTCTTGGTAATCTTTTTCTTTTTTGATGGAGTAGGGACAGGAGGTCTAGAGAAAATCTCACCTTCATCATTTTGAGGGGAGTTAGTTTCCTCAGATTCGTCACTCACAACCAATTGAGAATACAGAAGATATGACTGTTAAAAAAAATCAATAAAAGAGCTTTTAGAAGGAAAGCAAGGTTAATCAAATAAAGAAGAATACCTTTCTTGCTGTGTTGGTCCTTGTTTTCTTAACAAGAGTGGTGGTGTCTGAAGTACCTTGACGTTTTTGACCCTGACAATGATAGTAAAGTTATAAAAAGAAAAAAGATGAAACAGTTGTATCATAAGATAAAATACCTGTTTGGTTGTGGGGACTTCGACTTCATTAGCAGGGTCGTTACTTGATAGATCTGAAACAATAGTTAAGAATAATTAGTTGGGATCAGTGTATAAAGGAAAAGTTGAAGTTCGTAGAAAAACTTACCCGCATTGAGTCGATCCACCAAAACATCAAAAGTAGACTTTAATTTATTATTGAATAGAGCAACATCAAATAGTTGGTAATATGCACCCCACCATTCTTCAAACTATTTAGTTGTCAGATTTGAAGTTTGAAAAGTGAAGGTAGGGAGCTCCAAAAACTGTCTGTTATGGAATTTTAAACAGTCGACATAATTTCTGGAGGTGAAGGGTCTTCCAGACCAGCAAATATCAGTCTCATGCGTATATAGATGTTTTGGCAGCATCTCGCTTAATCCAAATTGTCGAGACACTATATTTGGTTGATAGCCTGTGAACCGATAACATTTGCCAA
Organism: Vicia villosa; assembly: GCF_029867415.1. Lineage (NCBI taxonomy): Eukaryota > Viridiplantae > Streptophyta > Magnoliopsida > Fabales > Fabaceae > Vicia > Vicia villosa. The sequence continues at coordinate 57,977,691 of NC_081186.1, forward strand.
TCGACTCTATTCTATATGACAACAGAGTCGGAGTCAGGAAAACTGCCCAAATGGAATTGGGATTTGTGAAGGTGGAGAAGAATACAAGAAAGGGGCGATTGAATTGTGTTCTTTATCAATTAAAATTACCTTTCCATTTCTTTAACGTCTTTTCTTTCACTTAATCATCTATTGAATTATGCTTTAATGTTGTGGAAGCATGAAAAAGTAGAACTACATAACCAATAAGATGTTCATTTTAACTTCTAAAGGATATCAGAACTTCTGACTTGCTCAGTACAGTTCTGCTGATTAAATCTTGGAAGTTCTAAGTTAAAATGACATGTGCAGAAAGTAAAAGACACATTCATTTTTATCCTGGTTCACCTTCTAACTAAGGCTACCTCCAGTCCACCTTCTTCAGGTGATTTGCCTCTCAGCAGAGGTCTTTATCCACTATAACCAAATCATGATTACAACTGCACGATCCTCCTTCGTAACTAAAACTAACTGTTGTGACTAACCATCTGGAGAATGACCCGTTCAGTGATCTCCGCGAGATATAACGTCCATTGACTCAGGCACCCTGCACAGTCTATCCACTATGACTAACCCTGCACAACCAACTTGTTGTGACTAACCCCTAGTTGACTGAACAGTTTAGTGATCCCAACAGGATATAACATTCATCACACTAGTAACTTGCACAGCTACCTGTTGTGACTGACTCCTGCACATCCAACTGATATGACTAACTTCTGATGATGAACCATTCAGGGATCCCAGCAAGATATAACGTTCATCTATCTTCTGGAGATTAGAGATGTGCTTCTTATTTAATAAGATAGTCTCCTATTCTCAATACATTTGTTTACGACACACTGACTTGAAGTCACTTCTGGTGCCTAAACATCCTATCAGAAGTTTCTAAGATATAACACACTACGAGCAACAACTGTGTGTATTTTACAATGTATTACAAGTTATAATAGAACTTGTAGTCTTCTTCTTTTATCTTCTGATTGAGATATTCTCTTTCTTCTCATAAGCAGATTAAGAGACTCGACTCTTATGTAGAATGCTTCTTGCTTGATCTCTTTTATCTCCTAAGAGCTGATTAAGGGACACAACCCTTATTGAGAATGCTTCTTCAGACTGATCAACATCTTTTTCTCTTGTAAGCAGATAAAGAGCAACAACTCTTATTTAAATTGCTTCTTGTGCTTCTATTTCCTTAAGTAGATTCAGAACAACAGTTATGTTTTATGTGCTTCTTCATATTTGTCTTCAGATCTTCCTTCTCCGATTCTGATCATAAAGCTTGTTACAACTTGATGGCATGTTGATGAACATCAGTATACATGAATCACTATCAAGAAACAACTCAGTGCATTCAGTTACTTCTGTTATTCAACATGAACAATGTAAGCATTGATCAAGTATGAGTATATTTCATAATCTCCAATGGAGCATGGTTCTTAACGACAGAATCAACTTCTTCTTCTTTAGATGTCTTCCTAACTTAGGATGATAATTAGTGTATAATAACACTGTGGATTAATTACTCACATACTGAGTATGTGTTGCCTCTATGTATCTTCTGCATGACTTCATATTTCTTCATTTAAGTGTCCATGCTCAACTGCTTCATCTACAACTACACAGATGTATTTTGCAGATTCTTTCTTCTTCTTTTTGTGCGAATTATGTCTTTGGTTGCACATTTTATTGTTGTCTCCATGGATGATCCTTACTGGATATTGTCTCTTTTTCTTTCGAATCCATTCAAGGGATGGATGATCACTCACTCTCCATTCTGGATAGACTGATTCTTTACTAAGTACATGATGGATGGATTTCATACACTATGGTCACTCCATTCTTTTCAAGTTTGAATATTGGTTCTATTTATAGCTTGATGAGTGGTTATCGTTGGAATGTAGCCATTGCAACCTGGTTGAGTATGGATTGAATGCTTCATATTGATTGGCTGCATGTGTCCATGACAAAACCTTATCCCGATGTCAATTGGCGTGCTTCTTTTGGTTTAGCTTGTCTTTTCGATGCGCTGCATGTGGGTTGCTTCTTCCTTCAACCTTGGGAGTTTTTCCTTTTAAAATTTGCAACTGTTTTGCATGTGATGATGTTTCTAACGACTCTCCCTTAGATTCAAGCTCTTTGTATTTATTTTGTTCTGTATGTCGAGCTGTAGATTCTTCATTGGCTTGTATATGACTTCAACTGATATTTGTATTTTGAATGTGCATTGTAGATTCAGAACTTGTAACTTCAGAACTTCTGATCTTCATACGTGCATGATATTCTGATCTTTGGAAAGCTTCTTGCAGTTGATCTTTCTTGTTTATTTCCTCGTAGCTTCTGATGTACTTTTTGATTGAGACTGTTGTATGTAGGCCTTGATATTGCTTATTCTTCTGAATGGTCTTGTTCTTCATTATTGCTTCTTTACTTCAGATTTTCTGATCTTGACTGATTTGAAGAATTCATTGTCACAACATTTGATGAATGATGTTTAGCTTTGTCAACCTTCTGGATGTAGTTGTTGTATTCTTTTTCTAATGAATCCTGTATAAGATTTATAACATAGTATATGCACACTAAATGAAACCATTAGTAATAAAATTGTCACTCACAAAATATATGCTTATTATCATTAAAACTAGATTCTGAACATAGATTCTCAATCTTGTTCTAACAATTTGCACGTGATGTTGGGGTGTCGCCAGGAAAGATAGCTCTGTTCCAACTAGGTCCAAAACACGTATTAGATAAAGGGGCCATCGATGCAAGAAATACTTTGCATTCGGGAAAAAGTTTTATGAACTTAAAAAAGTTCGTTTTGTTCGACTCACATTAAGGAGTTTGTAGAGCCAGTTTAAGGCCTTCGACTCTCTTGTCATGCAGAACATCGAGAATGGATGGTGAGATGGTAAAGCCAAGATGAGACTCAAAATTGGCATTTAGCCAGTGTTGTAAAAGCCAATATGGGCTAGATAGAGAAAGTTGTTTGGGGGTTTCATGAAGGTGTTTTAGTCGGAGGGAGGCTAAACCTAAACTGTGGTAAAGATAAGCAAGTAAGAGCTTACCTAAGGAGATCTTTCGACCTTCATGGATTTGAATAGCCATGGTAATGTAAGCCTTGGCAATCTGAAGAGATCCTAGGCAGAAAAGGTAGTATGATAACCAGTATGTAAGAAAAGCCACATGCTCTTTGTCAGATGCATCAACATAGTCTTTGTCATGATGATCCTGAATGTATTTGGTGATGGTGGAATTGCTGAAGTTGAACTCCATTTGTGTCGGAAGAGTTAGGTCCAAGATTTCTCCTAGAGGAAAAAGACCAATAATTGAAGCCACGTCGAAAAGCGTGGGGGTCATCATTCCATAGGAGAAGTGAAATGTGTTAGTCGAACCTTCCCAAAAAAAGATGTAGGCGAGTATCATGCTAGGGTTTACTCGATGAGCAGTTCCGGATAACTAGATAACATCGAAGATCCCTAACGCTTCCCACCTTTGTTGTTTCTTTGCTTGAACTTTGTCGAGCCAAGCCAGAAAGTCTTTGTTGCCAGGAGGAGGATTCGAACGAAAGACTCTCATTGCAGGATCCATGAACTTCAGGTCTAGTTGACAATTCTTCTCAAATGCTACCGGAACGGTAAATGCAAAAGCAGGAAAGAATTTCTGAACTGTTTTTGGGTGTGAACAGTGATCTTGGTATGGACCAGAAAAGGCTAAGAGCTTCTCAGCAGCTTGAAATGGTATCAACATTTGGTTTTTCCAAATGGTAAGCTTGGCCTCATTAATGGAGGGCTGAGGAACATGTTCTAAGCCTCTTTCCTCGTTTTTACGAGAGATAATGGTAGCCAAAGGGTTAGAACCAGTATCGTACACAATGGTGTTGGCAGCCATGTATAACAGTAAGGAGATGTGGAAGATTTGGGAGAAAATGAAAATGCAGAAAGAGCGAAGAAGAAGAAGTAAAACTATGAGAATAAGGGGTTTTTATAAAGGGAGATTTTTCTCCGTGAAGTCAGCAAAAGAAATCGTTTCAGAAGCAAACATAGTTTCAAGGAAAAAATTTCATGGAAAATGAGGCAAAGAAGTGGGAGAAACAGTTAATAGCCCACTACCTAGGATTTCGGTAATGATTAATGTATTGGGAATTGCAATGCAATTACGGCGTTGGCAGGACTTAGAATGTCGAAATGCTAAAGAATGCAAAATGCCACCTATCTCCTTCTTTGTTTTTATTCGAAAGTGGCCTTTTGGGGGAGCAATTTGTTACCAAAAGATTTTGACTTTCCATTTCTAGGTTTGACTTTACAGAAATAAGGAAAAGACAAGTTTTGGTCGAAGACGTTCGACGGTGTAGTATGCTTTTGACTGAAGAAGCCCTATGGAAACACTTAGCAAAATAAAAAGGGTTGTGAGTTTGTGAAGGAGTCGAAGTCGAAGGCCCAAGGCTTAAGAAGGAAGACGGTTGTTGGCAGTTTTGTCGTCTGGAATACGTGGAGTTTCCTCAAGAAAAGGGACTGCATGGTTGGGACACGTGGCGACATATGAATAGTCGACCGTTAGGGCAGTTTATTTTAGGATTTCTATTTAAGAAAATAAATATCAGTAGTTTAGGGGTCCACATTTCTACATCACAAAAGACAATACTCAATCTCTGCACACATAATGTGAAACGAGTGTAATTTTCTGGGAATGTATATATGTGTACCAGATTAATTATTATGCAATCATTTTAATATTCTAGTCTGTCTTTTACATACATTACTACTTTTTTTAGCGCCTTTATTTTAGTCAAGCTTTAAATTCTATGTTACTCCTTTTATTTACTTTCAAGTTATCTGCATTTAATGCAAGTCAAAGTCATACGAAACAAGAACATAGCAATAAGCCCTGGGATTTACTAGTTGATTCCGCAAAGTAACATTTAAAAAGAAACTAGCGTTTGTTTACCAAATTTCTGGATAAACAAATACGAAAATTTTTATTTTTTATTATAAAATAGATTATATTTTATTTAAAACAATATATATTATTGAATAATAAAATAAGTCATTGTTGTCTTTATAAAAGCCTCCTTATATATATATATATATATATATATATATATATATATATATATATATATATATATATTATTAACATCATTTCGTATTTTATTATTAAAAAAATATCTTCTTTCGCCCGGTGAACGGAAGCTTCGTCCAGTGACTCCTTATCCTTTCACGCTCGCCCGACGAGCCAATTGCTCCACCGAGCGACTCGAACTAGTCTGCAACTTCTTATTTTTTCAATAGCTTCTTTTGATCCAAAATTGCATCCTTGAAGCTTTATTACTCAATGCTCCATACATGCTCAAATACCTACAAAATGAATGAAAAACTCTTAGTCGGTACATAAATGAATCAAAAACTTGATTAAACACAAAATCTACATATTTATATAACATACACTAAAACTCGTCTAAATTGAGGAAAAAGGATGATAAGTACCGCAATACTATACAAAAAAATAACTACAATTTGGCACTTATCAAACTTTCCCCAACTTTAACTTGTTTGTCTCTAAACAAGAATCAACTAACTCAAGGAAACAAACGCAAAAATCCAAAAATCACGAATCAACATGTTTTGAAAAATGGACAAATGTATGACTCAAATGCAAAACGGTACACACAAAGTAAATACTTACCACTAAACTACGACGATAACATAAATATGACACAAATTCTAAATACAAAGAATATACTAAACATTCTAAAACAACACTAGTTCAAAAATGAATCACACCTTGCACAAAATCATCGGTAGATGAAAAACACAAAAGTGGGATATTTTCACTCAACCAACAATCTTGGAAAAAAAGACTAAATTATGCAGTCATCCAAAAATCATATCGAAAATACAAACACACGAATCACAAGGGCTTTTCAAGGTTGTAGCATGGTTAGGTGAAAAAACAAGGGATAATTCCTAAGGCTAATCGAAATAAAAACTTTCCAAAACCTAAGGGAGTTGTCATACCCTAATTTTTGACCCCCCTGAGATGACATATCTTCAGGATTTTTATCAAGTCAGAGTAAGTACCCAGAGCAGTCTGACATTCAATCGAGGGTGTTCAAAGACAAGAAAACTCAGGCAAAGGATCAATCAATAGGAAGATTAGTCTCTAATACAATCATAAGACTCAAGAGCTTCATTATTTCACCTATGATTGATTAGACACCCAGTCTTCTAAGTACATAATTACTCAGATCCACATACTAGGGTTTTGAGCCTTATCAAGGACTAAAATCAGGGATCACCTTTGGGAAACCATAAAAAGCCCTAGGGGATCATTCAAAGACATCAATCATCTTCAAATAACTCATATGACAAGATCCACTGGACATCACACCTCAATTCAAAGCCTACAGTCATCATTTTCATCTGGTCGACAATTAGGGTTTTTGACCTAATTCACCAAGATAGTTGACTTTTAATCAGGGCATGGATCCAAAACTCAAGACATGATTCAAGAATCTCTACTACCTCAATATAATCCATTTACATCATTCATTTGAGGAAAAGATCTTAATTCTACACAAAAGTCCAAAATCTCACTTTCTCTGGAAAAAGTCAACTGTATGGGATCACCATTGACTTTTGAGATCTTTGGTCAAAAAATGACTTTCAAGGATCAATATCATCAATATATGGATATTAAAGTCATTTGATCAAAGAAATTCAAAGAAATTCATCAAGGAGCGAAAAGTCGGGAATTAGGGTTTTTTAAGGCATGGTGAGAACTCAAAATTTCACCTACACAACTCAAAAAACTTCCAACATGAAAGTTGTAGATCTTGCAAAATAAAACAACATCTTACAAGGCAACTTTTTTCAAGAAATCAATCATTTAAGAGATTTGGAGATTTTGAAGTTTTAGGTCATAAACACTTAGAAATTTTCTAAGTGTTTTTAACCTAGTTTTCTTCCAACTTTGGCCTCATTTTTCACAAATTTGCCAAAGGATTCTGAAGAAACTCCAAACTAATGATTTGAAGTAGATGTTTAGGGCTTTCCAAATTGTGTTCAACCTTCTCCAAATTCAATTTGAGCTAGGAGTTATGCTTGTTCAAAGTTGGCCTCATGAAGTAAAATTATAGGTCATGTACAATTTGAAACTTTGCAATTTTGTGCATTTTCTTCACTAAGTGATGCTACACGACCTCTAATGCATCTGAAACCATACCATACATCAATTTCCATCATTGCATAAGGATTAGAGAAGATTCCCAAAAACAAAGGCATGTGATTATGTAATGATTGCATTTTTGAATTTATGACAAATTGGTGATTCATCAAAGGAATCTTCTCCCAACCAATTGGAGCTCATTTCTGCAGCCATTTGGTCCCCTAAGATCAAGCAAAACCGATGGCTAGGGAGTGGTATCAAAGAGCTCATCATTGCACTTGGAATATTCTTTGAATTTCTTCATGGCTAAGAAACCAAACTCACTACACTAAGCAAGCTTACTATGATCAATTGCTCTGAACCAATTGCCTATAAATAGAGGCCTCTTTCTCATTCAGAAAACACACCAAAGCAACCTTATTCCTTGCTTTTTCTTTCTCTTCTCATGCTTATGGTTTTTCAAAGTTCTTTGGCAAGAAGAATCGTTTTCTTCAAACCAAAGCTTATCTTTGGAAAGTAGGCATTCTAACATCTCAAGGGAGTTCATTTGAGGTGATCCAAACACCTGGATCACTTCTGTAAGTGGAGGAACACCATTGTTGCTCTCACTTTGGAGCATTTGCAGTTGGAGGTCCATAGAGTAATTCAGGAGGTTTCAAGCCAAGCCAATCATCCAGACACATTCCTCAGGTCATAGTGAAGCTAACCAGATGGCTGCAGCTCATCTGTAACTCCAAATTCAACAACCTCCATGTCTACTTGAAGCTCAAATCGAGGGAGGTCCATAGAGCAATTCAGGAGGATTCAAGCTCCAATAAGCATTCAGTTAGCATCATTGAGTCTCAAGGAAGCTATTGAGATCATTCATTCAAGTCCAGGTGTTCTCCATCATCCTCACGACCTCCATTTTCAGAGGTAAGTTTCTGAACCTCACCTCTTTAATTTAAGCACTCTTTGAGTTAAAGCTCGATTCTATCTTGTTTAGCATCATCAGAGGATTGAAAACCCTCTATCATCTTTCATTTATTCATCTTGTTTGTCATTTAATTTCAAATTTAGGGTTCATGTGTTCTTAGAGTTTTCTGAGAAATTAGGTAGCTATAGTTCATATAAATAAATGTTAGTTACATATCTGGATTCGTGAGGAAATTTAGAATAAGATTGATGTTTACATCATGTCATTTAGTTGAGAAACCAGAGAGTTAGGATTTTGAAAATCCTTGAGCTCGAGGAAGAAGATGACTATGGCCATGGCGCGCAAAATTTAAATCTGGGGCCAAAGTTTATTTTATTTTGAATGGAAGTTGTTTTATAAACGACTACATCGTTACAGCCCAGTGGTAAAGAGTGTTTGTGTGTTGCGCGTGCCCAAAGTCTGGGGTTCGAATCCCCCTCGCCCCAGACTTTTTGATTCTTTTATTTTTCAATGATTTATCACTTGTTTTGAAACATAACCAATTGAGTGAGAGTTATTATCACCAAGCGCGCGTTGGCTCAGTGGTGTTGTTTTGAGCTGGTGACTTCAAGGGCGTGGGTTCAAATCCTCCAAGGGCCAAAAACTATTTTTTAACACATAATTTCTTTCATTTTCTTCACAACTTCACATGAATAATTCACCTATCAAATTAAATCATTTTCACTTCATTTTTCACACACTTGTCATTTAATATATCTATTTTGTGAATAATAAAAAAAATCATAAAAATATTATTTATTTCATATATTTTTATTAGGTTTAAAATAGTATGTTTTAAGTGTTTTCTTAAATACTTTAAATATATATATTCATTTTGTTTTAACCTAATCATTTTGTAAATAAAGTTTATGATAAAACCCTAATTGTTTAGGTCTTAATTAGTCATAGATCTTCATCTTTACCTTAATTAAGTTGACTTTTGTCAATTTTCAAAACTGTTTTCAATCTCCGAATAAATCAAATGATTAGGGTTTTCAAACAACAAAACCTTGTATCATTCCAAATCATTTTTTCAAATTGCTTTTACACCAGTACTGTAAAGTACTGGGCCTCTAATAGAGTGTAAGTCCCAAACACCTTCTCTTCTTAGCTTGTTTTCAAAACTGTATTTTCAAAATCTTCTTTTTGTTTTCAAAACATTCTTCTGGTATTTGAAGGGCATTATTCCCGGTGAAACTCTTCAGATACCTATGTGACCTTTGTCCATCTTCACTTCTTCTGTTTTCAAAAACCATTAACTGTTTATCATATATACATTCAACTGTTATCCACCAATTACTGTTGAGGCTCTGTACATAGTTCTTCAAAGGCCTCCACTCCATCCAGGTTAGGCTTTACAAGCTTTCAATTTACAGTCTTTATTTAAATTACTATCAAATATAAACTGTGCATATATATTAGTTTAGAACTACGTTTGAGTGTAAACCCTAGGACAGTTAAACTATATATATATTATAGGAATATGACCTAGGATTGAGAATGTCTTCCCGGTGAAGGCTCTTTCCTAATTAGAGATCTGTAGTTCAAACCCCCAAGATGAATTATTCCCGGTGAAACATCTTGGTAAAAACCTTAGAATCCAGAAATAATAGGACACATCCACCCAAAGAGGAATTATTCCCGGTGAAACCTCTTACCCATTTGCTTAGAGCCAAAATAAGTTCAAAACTACATAGCTTTCTCTTGTGCTATAACAAGGACCCTCGATTAGCCTCCTCTTGGGCTTTGTACAAGGACCCACAGGCTTCTTAAAAGCATTTCCAGCTTCCTCTTGAGCTTGTATACAAGGACCCATCAGGTTTCTTATAAACATAGGAACAGGTCTTTAGTCACCTTTTAGCCTACCCTGGTGAGTTTCTTCCAATTTAAACCAGACTTTAAACAAGCTAAGTTTGTCTCAATTTTACATTGAGTACACCTTTTGGAATGAGAGACATGGACAGTCTCTGTCACCCTTATCTTCATCAATCTTCCTTAGCAGAGTCTAGGATTCATGTTTACTTATCCTCAGCATTGAGTCAGCCTTCATCTTGGGCTTTAAACAAGAAGTCTCCACTAGATAATCTTTCTGCCAATCCCTGGAAAGGGTTAGCCTCCAAAGTCAATTAAAATCAATCCTCCATTTTAATAAAATCCCTGGAAAGGGTTAGCCTCCAAAGTCAATTAAAATCAATCTATCATGTCAATAAAATTCCCTGGAAAGGGTTAGCTTCCACACATTCCTTCATGTCAATAAAATTCCCTGGAAAGGGTTAGCTTCCAAAATCATCCATTCACTTTAATAAAATCCCTGGAAAGGGTTAGCTTCCACACATTCCTTCATGTTAATAAAATCCCCTGGAAAGGGTTAGCCTCCAAAGTCAATTAATAAAAATGTCAAAAAACCAAAGATTCATTTCTCCTAGGAGATAATTTCCCCGAAAGAGTCAAAACCCCTGGAAAGGGTCAGCCTCCAAAAAAAAACATGATAAAGTCAGTCTTTTACCAAATAATTTCTCTAGCTGAGTCAAAATCCCTGGAAAGGGTTAGCTTCCAAAGAAAAACAGTCTTTCAATAAATAAAACCTCCTCAGTAGAGTCAAAACCAACAAAAACAGTTAGCCTCAACCTTGGGCTTCATACAAGGCACCAAACAATAAAACTCCCCTGTCAAGAGTCAACCACAACCTTGGGCTTTGTACAAGGCAGATAATAGAGTCTCCCTAGTGAGTTCTTCATCATTCAGTAGCCACAACCTTGGGCTTTGTACAAGGCAGATAAACCATATTTTCATGTGTCAAAGATTCCTAACATCTAGGATCTTTTCCCCATAGAGTCATCCATACTCAGTTTATTTAAGAGTCTGCCACAACCTTGGGCTTTGTACAAGGCAGAAAATAATGTTTTCCCTAGCTAAGAGTCAGCCACAACCTTGGGCTTTGTACAAGGCACACAAAATAGAGTCATTCATAGTCTCAAAAATTCAGTTATCCTCAGCAGTCAGCCACAACCTTGGGCTTTGTACAAGGCACACAAATAGAGTCTCCCTAAGTAGAGTCAGCCTCAATTCTGGGCTTTGTATAGAACACCAAATAAAATCCATCAAATAAACACTCTCCAAATAGAGTCAGCCTCAATTCTGGGCTTTGTACAGAACACAAAAATACCCTGTAATTAATCCCCAGTGGAGTCATCTCCCAGAGTCAAATAATATTAATTAATCAATCAAAAAGCCTCAAGCTTGGGCCTCATACAAGCCAGCTAAAGTCAAATCTTTTATACAGTAGATAGACATAGCTTATCTCTATAGAGAGATATTTTTACTACTCTACCACAATCAAACAAACATTACATTTCATTTCAATTTTAATCAAGTCTCCCACTTAGGATTTTGAAAGGCATGAGCTGGCAGTAAAACCCAGACATGTGGTAACTTTCCCTAATTTGGATGAGCATCTTTCTTTCATTTAAGAGGCATTTGACTGGTATACTTGCACATACACAAGTAAGGTCCCCCTCTTGAATGAAATGAATTCAGTTATTCTGTCACTCCTTTAAATGTTTGTGGTAGAATAGTACAAATACCTCTATGTAAAGATGATTTCATGTCTCTTTACTATAAACAGAGATTTAATTCAAGCTTCAACCTTGAGCTTCAAGCAAGGAACCAAAAATAATCAATTTCCCTAGTTAGTTCCCCGAACTACATTAAGCTCTGACTTCCACTAGGGATATGTAGGCATGAGGTTCACAAGGAATCTCAGCGAGCTAATAAAATACCAAAAATAGTCAGTTTGTCTGTCTGTCCGTCTTTCTTTAATCAATTCAATTCTCTCTCCTAATACAAAGGAGAAACTTTCCCAATCATTAGCAATAAACACAATCACTATGACACAGAGAAGGTTCCTGTAGAGTACTACAGATATGTAGGGTGCTTAAACACTTCCCTATGTATAACCGACCCCCCGGACTCCATTATTTCTAGTCTAGGTGAAATCCCCACACTTAGCAAACTCCTAGGGTTTAGTTGAGATCTTTTTTTCCCTTTCCTACTCGTAGGACAAATAAGAAAGTTCGTGTGATATCGTAGGAAGAACTGAAACAAAGTTCCTCCCACCACGGGCGCATTCTCCTTCCAAATTTCGCGTGAAGGGTCTAGCGTGCCGTCCTCCCAAGTGAAACGGGGAGGTAAAGAAAACGAAACCACAGATAAAATGGCGAATCTGCTGGGGATATAAGTGTTAAAAACCTTGGTTTTTCATCCAAACCAATGGTTGACCTGTTGCTGGTCCAGCCCCAATGAGGAATTAGGGATGCCAAATTCCCCCTCAAACAAGAGAGGTCCTGCCTAACCTCTATGTCATATCATGTGTTTGTTGCATATATATTTGTTTATTTTGTTTATTCTGTATCGGGAAAGGGCTTGATTCCCCCTTGTGGTGAGAAATCCTATACCCGGATTTGAGTGCAACATAAGATAGGATGGAGGATGTCTTCCCGGTGAAGACCCTCTAATCTTGGTTCACAATTCTACTCTTGGGATTTGCCTGGCTGGTTGTGATTAACTGCGCCACTGCATTCCGAGACTGATTTGTACCAGGAGGACCTAGAAACACATTAACCCCACTTAAAGCCTTTTTAGGACGTAGAGCGGTGATTACGGAAGTAATTGTCACGCAGATACTACACTCAGAGAAAACTCTCTTATAGATACCAATCAACGTATCTTTAAGGTTGAGCAAAAACTCTGAGACCCCTAGAACCCGTTCTACAGGTACAAAAATCCTTATCCTTAGTTTACCATTGGGGCGAGGTTTGTGTTTGGACTTCATGACCACTATACCCTTCAACGCCATGTTTGTTTAAAACTCTTGTGTGTGCATTCATGCATCATTCATTAATAACAACTAAAAGCAAAAAAAAAGAGTCTTTTTCGAGTCGTTTTTCAAGGAAACTAAATAACGAACGTTTTGAACTTCAGAGAAAGAGAGAAGCGGAGAAAGGACTTAAGGATCTATACCATGGATTATGGAAGAAAGAGAGCTAGGAAATACACCTTCAAGATTCCCCAGGTCGAGGAACTGGGAAAGCTCGGAAAACTGGTGGTCAACCCCCTAGGCTTTCAAGGAGAAGTATGGAAAACTTCTGCCTTTGCTCAATACCAACATGGTGGATGGGATCCTTCCCACTTTGGTACAGTTTTACGATCCAACGTATCACTGCTTCACCTTTCCAGATTATCAGCTCATGCCTACGTTGGAGGAGTACTCTCGTCTGATTGGAATACCCGTGTACGCGCAAGATCCGTACTCCGGTTTGGAAAAGAATCCTGACGACATTATCATTGCTGCAACTACTCCTTTGAACGTAGTCGACATCAGAACTCATATGGTGAGTAGAGGAGGAATTCAAGGATTGCCCTCCAAATTCCTGTTTGATCAAGCTCGGTACTTCGTCACCATCCAAGATATGAGCGCTTTTGAGGAAATCTTGGCTTTGCTTATCTACGGATTATTTTTGTTTCCTAACATTAACGATTTCGTCGACATCAACGCAATTAAGATCTTCTTAATTGGAAATCCGGTTCCAACCTTGCTTGCGGATGCTTATCACTCTGTGCATTCAAGAAACCTGCAGCGAGGAGGATTAATCACATGCTGCGTACCGTTGTTATACGAATGGTTCGTTTCGCACCTACCAAAGTCTAACACTTTCTGGAACATGAGGGATGGCCTTTACTGGTCACAGAAAATCATGTCTCTCACTCATACGGACATTGAATGGTGTAGTCCTGACAACGACGAAACCAAAATCATCTTCAGTTGCGGAAGTTTTCCCAACATACCCCTTATTGGAACTAAGGGAGGAATCAGTTACAATCCAGATTTAGCCCGTCGTCAATACGGCTATCCCATGAAAAATATACCGAGTAATATCCAATTGGAGGGTCTGTTCTTCAAGAACATCGACGATCATGGCAACATGCTGAAGAAGGAAATTGTCCAAGCCTGGCGTCTTGTTCACAGCAAAGGGAGAAGATTGTTAGGAAAACATCTTTGCATCTCCCTGGATCCTTACCTTCAATGGGTACGCGTCAGAGCATTCAAGCTCAGGATGCCATATCAACATCAAGAACCCATTCCCCTAAGGGAACCAATTTACCTTTTCTCCACCGATGTTGAAAAACTGCAAGAGGCATTAAACAAGGTATGCCAAGAAAGGAATGCTTGGAGGAACAAGTATCGAATCGTCAACACGGAAAATGTTGAGATTCAAAACATCCTAAGAAGGAAGGATGAGTTACTCGAAGTACTCGATCGACAAGTGACACAATCATCGCTTTCTCATCATATCCCTCATGCTTCCTGGATCATCGATCAGCTCACGTCAGAGAACGCTCAGCTCAAGAAACAGAAGAAGATGTTAGAACGTGAAGTCTGCTCTTCGTCAAAGTTTTAGAGTCCTTTCTCTCAGTTTCTCTGTATTTCCCTTTTTCAAAGTGTGTAAAAACGGCATTTTCGCTTAATTAATAAAAGTTTGATGTTTCATAACGTAATTATGGTGTTTCCTTGAAAAATATTAACTTAATTGCATATCATACATCGCTTTAGTTGTACGCACTGACACGAGAATTGTCGCGGATCTAATAGTCACTTTCCTTTCTCCAGAAAGAGAGGAGGAGAAGGAGGTGAACCAAGACTTTCAAGCTGTCTCATCCATACAACACTCGTTCAAGTCGCAAGAAGAGAATGGAAGACTTTGAGCAAGAGAATGAAGAACTCAGAGAAGAGATTAATACTCTCAAAGGTACTGTTGAAAGACTCAATAGTATGGTAGAAGCCCTGGTAGTTGCGCAGAATCGACCAACGCCAGAAGAACCGCAAAGGACTGTGGTTTCCGAGATTGTTTCTACTCCCATTCCTCAGTATACCATGCCGCCTGATCGACCTTGGGGCATGCCGTATAACTTTATTCCAGAAGGGTACATACCTCCAGCTTCTGAAGTTCCAAAAGTCACCATGGATATGCGTCCACCGGAGGGTTACAAACCTCTGGAAATTGAAGTTCCAAGAGCAACGGCAATGGGTTTCGCACAACAAAATGCTGAGATACCAAGATCTGCTATCATGGCTTCTCCACGACCGATTATGCATACTTTTCCCCCGCAGGGCGGACAAGTATATCATCACGCTCCAAGTGAGGATGCTGGCGTGTATGAAAGATTGGACGAGTTCCAAGAACAGTTTCTGCAAATGCAGAAGGAACTCAAGACTCTCCGAGGACAAGATCTATTTGGAAAGAATGCTGCAGACCTCTGTCTGGTTCCAAATGTTAAGATTCCTCACAAATTCAAAGTACCAGATTTCGAGAAGTACAAAGGGAATTCATGCCCACAAAGTCATCTTGTGATGTACGCTCGAAGAATGTCAACTCAGACTGATAATCAACAATTGCTCATTCATTATTTTCAAGACAGCCTGACTGGTGCTGCACTCAAATGGTACATGAACTTGGACAGTTCAGAGATTCGTTCTTTTCGAGACCTCGGAGAGGCCTTCGTCAAACAGTATAAGTACAATCTGGATATGGCTCCCGACAGAGATCAACTCCGGGCCATGACTCAAAAGGATAGAGAAAGCTTCAAGGAATACGCTCAGAGATGGCGTGAAGTTGCTGCTCAAATTTGTCCACCACTTGAAGAGAAAGAAATGACAAAAATCTATCTCAAAACTTTGAGTCCATTTTACTACGGACGAATGGTTGCAAGTGCACCAAGTGACTTTACCGAGATGGTAAACATGGGTGTACGTTTAGAAGAAGCAGTTCGAGAAGGACGCTTGAACAAAGAACCAGAATCTTCTATTGGTCCAAGGAAGTATGGAAGTTCTTTCCAGAAGAAAAAGGATCAAGATGTCAGCAATGTCTTGCACAAAATCAAGAAGAAATTCCAACCTCAAGTTGCAGCAATAACTCCGGTTGTTAACTAAGCGCCAGCTTATCAACCTCAGGTTTTGCAACAACAAATTCAACAAAGGTCGCAGCAACCTCAGCAGCAGGATCGACCTCCAAATTTCAACAACAATCGGATTCCAAGGTATCCTGCCTTTGACCCTGTACCAATGCCGTATGCAGAATTGTTTCCAACATTACTGGCAAAAGGACTCATTCAGACAAGGAGTCCTTCAAATCCTACAAACAGTTCCTCACCATGGTATAAGGCTGACCAATCTTGTCCCTATCATCAGGGGGCACCAGGTCACATATTGAGAACTGTTTCCCTTTCAAGATTGACGTCCAACGGTTAGTGAAGAGCGGAATGCTATCCTTCAAAGATACTAGTCCAAACGTCCAAGCAAATCCTTTGCCACATCATAAAGAAGCTTTAGTAAATCTGATAGATCAACACCCCAACGTCATTCAAATCTACGACATTCGTCAGATAGGGGAAAATCTTGTCAAGATGCACGCTACACAAGATGGGTACGGTCATGTTCCACCTCACAACTACTTCACATGTGAAATTTGTCCAAAAAATAATCAAGGATGTGCCGTAGTTCAAGCTGCATTACAAGAGCAAATGGACTTAGGATGGATTCAACATATCCGAGTCAGAACTGAACATGACATCAACATGGTTCAAGGATGTCCAGGAGAATACAAAATCTACAAAGTTGAAGATCTTGAAGGATCGGTAGTCAGGTTCCACAAAACTTTAAATGGACTTGCCTACTTTGGAACGGATTTCCATCCTTACAGTAGATGTGAAATCTGTCGAAGAAATTCACGAGGATGTTTGCGTGTTCGCAACGATATTCAGAAGCTGATGGATGACAATACCATTACTGTTCTTGCCAACAGAGAAGATGATGAAGTCTTTATCGTATCTCCTCAAATTAATCAAGTTGAACCAATGCAAGTTAAGTATGACAGCAGGAAGACAGCAGTTGCGCCACTAGTCATCTACTTACCAGGTCCTGTACCGTATGAGTCCAGCAAGGCTATACCATACAAGTAAAACGCTACATTCATTGAAAATGGTAAGGAAACACCATTACTGTCTGTTGTCAACATTGCTGATGTTAGTCGAGTCACCAGAAGTGGACGAGTCTTCAACAGAACAACAGAAAATGTGGAGAAACCTTCGGAGGAAGTACCACATAGGCAAGACAATCATCCGACCAATGCTGTTCAAGCGAAAGAAAATGATGAGATCTTGAAGTTAATCCAGAAGAGTGAATACAACATTGTAGATCAATTACTACATACTCCGTCTAGGATTTCTGTTCTTTCCCTGCTATTGAGTTCTGAAGCTCATAGGGAAGCTCTACAGAAAGTTTTGGAACAAGCTTTCGTAGAACCAAGTGTTACTATAAGCCAATTCAACAACATCGTTGCCAACATTTCCGCCGGAACTAACCTAAGTTTCTGTGACGAAGATCTTCCTGAAGAAGGAGTGGACCACAATCTTCCACTTCACATCTCAGTTGGCTGCATGGGTGATGTACTCACGGGAGTCCTAATAGACAATGGATCCTCCCTCAATGTCATGCCTAAATCAACATTATCAAGATTATCTTTCGAAGATTACCCATTAAGAAAAAGTCATGTCATCGTCAAAGCATTTGATGGATCAAGAAAGTCAGTTTTCGGAGAAGTGGATCTTCCCATAACTATTGGACCTCAGACGTTCAAAATCACTTTCCAAGTTATGGATATTCCAGCACAATACAGTTGTTTGCTAGGTCGCCCATGGATTCATGAGGCTGGGGCAATTACTTCAACACTTCATCAGAAACTGAAGTTCATAAGAAATGACAAATTGGTAACCGTATGTGGAGAACGAGCTCTGATCGTCAGCAACCTGTCATCATTCTCCGACATAGAACCAAAAGAAGTTGTTGGAACTAAATTCCAAGCACTTTCCTTAGACAAAGGAAAGGAGAAAGCAGCATCCATCTCTTCATACAAAGATGCAATCCAAGTTGTAAAGGATGGCACTACCAGTGGTTGGGGGCACATTAATATTCCTACCAACAACAAGAACAGAACAGAAATTGGATTCTTTCCGACATCATCAAAAGTTATTCCAGGGATTGAGGTAGTTCTCCCAATTCAAGAAACTTTCTGCAGTGGAGGTTTTCTTCAACCTGTTCAACAAACAGTCAATACCATCGGTACGGAAATCACCGATGAAGAGGAATGGTTATCCTATCTTAACAAAGCAGGATATATCTCCCTACCAGAGTCTGATCCACCCTGCTGTTATCCGACTAAAGGATCTGAAAGTAAGACTCAACCAAGCAGTGATGAAGTTACTGACAGCTTCACCACCAGAAGTCATGGTTCATCAGAAGAAGTTCCTCCTATCCCCAAAGAGACTTGGGATACATTAGGAGAACCAAGCGGAAAATTCGACTACATGATGAAATACTCCGCTCCTGAAAGTTCAAAAATCTCTCTTGAAGACATTGTTCCAACTGGATGGAACATTGATTATGAGTACCTCTCTCAGCCAAAAGAGATGTATAACCCTTGCTATTCATCATCAGCATCTGGTGGAATCATCATTGAGGATTATATCCCCAAGTCACCTTCTGAGGCTACGGATTTAGAGTTCACATATCTAGTCAATGCCATCTTGGGAGAAGAGCAAGACCAAAATACAGAAGAGGATGATCTCGAAAGTGTCTCCGACAACGAGTCTCTCCATTCAGAAGATTGGAAGTTTCCTCAAAAGAAAAACCGACATACTCCACTTGGAAATGGGTATGCTCACACCGCTCAGTCTGCTGAAGTAGAAAAAGATCGTCTGAGTGTTGCAAAGACAGTGGTTGGTAAATCAAGACCTACCACAGGCCAGCTTAAGCCTAAGGTTCCAGATTACTTAGTGCACAATGGGGTTCGCCACTACTGGACAGCTGTTGAAGTTTCAACTGTTGTTCGCACTCCTAAGTAGGAACTTTCACCGTTATTTTGTCCTCTCACCATAGCCCAGGGTGAAGAGATGTTTCATAGGGCTTTGCATTTTACTATTTCTTAGGAAAATGTCTCTCTTTGCTTCGTCCAAAGCAATAGAGTTTTGTTTTATAGGGTCTTTGTTTCAAGAAATGACTGTCAATAAATAAAAAATGTCATTTTGTTCCTTCGTTTAGTTTTTCCTTTTCTTTTTTTCGGAAATTGGTAATCCTAAAAAACACCCTTAAAAAACATCAAAAAATCATTAACTGCATACACCGAGTCTTCCCTCGTTGTCTAAATAAAACTTATCACACATATGCAGATTAATCATAAAATACCCCGTTGAAACGTGCGACCGTATGACTTCTCCAAGCTTTGAGTTTCCTGTATTCGAGGCAGAGGACGAAGAAGACGAAGAAATATCAAAGGAAATTTCACGGTTACTTCAACAAAAGGAAGAGGCCATTCAGCCATACAATGAGCCTCTAGAGATCATTAACCTTGGTTCCGATGGAAACAGAAAAGAGGTTAAGATTGGAGCTTCGCTCAGTTCAGAGATCAGAGAGAGTTTGATACAGCTGCTCAAAGAATTCTCAGATGTCTTCGCTTGGTCTTATCAAGAATGCCAGGGTTGGATACCAGTATAGTGGAGCATCACTTGCCATTAAAAGCAGAATGCCCTTTGGTCAAGCAAAAATTAAGAAGAACTCATCCGGAGATGGCCATGAAAATCAAAGAGGAAGTTCAAAAGCAAATCGACGCAGGTTTCCTCGTCACTTCAGAATACCCTCAGTGGTTAGCTAACATTGTTCCCGTTCCTAAGAAAGACGGAAAAGTCCGCATGTGCGTCGACTACAGAGATTTGAATAAAGCTAGCCCTAAGGATGATTTTCCTTTACCACATATTGATATGTTGGTAGACAGTACAGCAAAATCCAAAGTTTTCTCATTCATGGACGGATTTTCAGGATACAACCAAATCAAAATGGCACCTGAAGACATGGAAAAAACAGCTTTCATCACCCCCTGGGGCACGTTCTGCTATCGTGTTATGCCTTTTGGACTGAAGAACGCAGGGGCAACTTATCAAAGAGCCATGACTACACTTTTCCACGACATGATGCATAAAGAAGTGGAAGTCTATGTGGATGACATGATTGCCAAATCAGAAAATGAAGAAGATCACATACAGAATCTGACAAAGTTATTTCAACGCTTACGGAAGTTTCAGCTTCGCCTGAACCCCAACAAGTGCACCTTTGGTGTTTACTCAGGAAAACTCCTTGGTTTCATTGTCAGCAAACGAGGAATTGAAGTAGATCCAGACAAAGTCAAGGCAATTCAAGAAATGCCTTCACCCAGAACCGAGAAACAAGTTAGAGGATTTCTTGGACGTCTGAATTACATCTCGAGATTCATATATCTCATGACTGCAACTTGCGCTCCTATTTTCAAACTTCTACGGAAAAATCAAAGTTGCGTCTGGACAGACGATTGTCAGAGAGCGTTCGACAGCATTAAGGAATATCTGCTCGAACCACCCATCTTGTCTCCTCCAGTGGAAGGAAGACCTTTGATAATGTACTTAACCGTCTTAGAAGATTCCATGGGTTGTGTCCTTGGACAGCAAGACGAGACAAAGAGAAAAGAGCATGCCATTTACTACCTGAGCAAGAAATTCACTGATTGTGAATCCCGCTACTCCATGCTCGAGAAGACGTGTTGTGCTTTGGCCTGGACTGCCAAGCGTCTCCGCCAGTACATGATTCGACATACTACTTGTTTGATCTCTCATATGGATCCAATCAAGTACATCTTTGAGAAGCCTGCCTTAACCGGGAGAATTGCCCGTTGGCAGATGTTGTTATCAGAATATGACAATGAGTATCACGCACAGAAAGCCGTGAAGGGAAGCATTCTAGCTGAGCACCTGGCTCACCATCCACTCAATGGTCATGAATCAACCAGTTTCGACTTTCCGGACGAGGACGTCATGTACCTCAAGATGAAAGATTACGATGAGCCACTACCAGACGAAGGACCTGAGATAGGATCCCAGTGGGGCTTAATCTTTGACGGAGCTGTCAACGCTTATGGACGAGGAATTGGGGCAATCATTGTTATACCTCAGGGTACCCATATTCCATTTACTGCCAGATTAACTTTCAAATGCACAAACAATGAGGCCGAATATGAAGCTTGCATCATGGGTCTCGAAGAAGCCATGGATCTAAGAATCAAACACTTGGATGTATATGGAGATTCTGCTTTGGTCATCAATCAAATCAAAGGAGAATGGGAAACACGCCAACCAGGGCTAATTCCTTACAAAGACTATGCAAGAAGATTGTTACCATTCTTCGACAGGGTAGATTTTCATCACATTCCTCGTGAAGAAAATAATTTGGCTGATGCATTAGCCACACTCTCTTCCATGATTAGGATAAATCATTGGAATGACATTCCTCAGATCGATGTTATGCGCCTGGATAGGCCCGCTCATGTTCTCACAGTAGAAGCAATCATCGACAACAAACCGTGGTATCACGACATCAAGAACTTTCTTCAAAAGCAAGAGTACCCTCTTGGGGCGTCAAAGAAAGATAGAAAGACTTTGAGAAAGTTAGCTTGTAGATTCTTCCTGAATGAAGATGTTCTGTACAAGAGAAACTTCGACATGGTTCTGCTCAGATGCGTTGACAGAAAAGAAGCAGGAATACTCATGAGAGAAATACATGAAGGTTCATTTGGTACTCACACCAATGGACACACCATGACAAGGAAAATACTGAGAGCAGGATATTATTGGCTGACGATGGAGTCAGATTGCTACCAGTACGCAAAGAGGTGTCACAAATGCCAGATCTATGCCGATAGAATTCATGTGCCACCATCTCTTCTCAACATACTCTCTTCCCCTTGGCCTTTCTCCATGTGGGGAATCGACATGATTGGAATGATCGAGCCAAAAGCGTCCAACGGACATCGCTTCATCTTGGTAGCCATAGACTATTTCACCAAATGGGTTGAAGCAGCTTCATATGCGAACGTTACAAGACAAGTTGTCGTCAGGTTTATCAAGAATCACATCATCTGTCGCTACGGCATTCCTAGCAAGATAATCACTGACAATGGGTCAAATTTGAATAACAAAATGATGAAGGAGCTTTGTGAATAATTCAAGATTGAACATCACAAATCATCTCCTTACAGACCAAAGATGAATGGAGCTGTAGAAGCAGCTAACAAAAACATCAAGAAAATCATTCAGAAGATGGTCATCACTTACAAAGATTGGCATGAAATGCTCCCGTATGCTCTTCATGGTTACCGTACATCAGTACGTACTTCGACTGGAGCAACTCCTTTCTCCCTTGTATATGGCATGGAGGCAGTCCTACCTATAGAGGTTGAAATCCCATCAATGAGAGTCTTGATGGAGGCAAAGTTAACAGAAGCCGAGTGGTGTCAAAGTAGATTTGATGAATTGAACTTAATCGAAGAAAAGCGCATGACAGCTTTATGCCACGGACAGCTATATCAACAAAGAATGAAGAAAGCTTTCGACAAAAAGGTTCGACCTCGCACGATCAAAGAAGGCGACCTTGTACTCAAAAAGATTCAATCTTTTCTCACAGATTCGAGAGGGAAATGGACTCCCAATTATGACGGCCCCTACGTGGTCAAGAGAGCTTTCTCAGGAGGAGCCTTAATATTCACGACTATGGATGGAGAAAATTCACCCGTCCTGTGAACGTCGACGCAGTCAAGAAATACTTCGCCTAAATAAACAAAAGAACAGCTCGCTAAGTTGAAAACTCGCAAAGAGCGGCTTAGGCAAAAAAGAGCGTCTCGGTGAATCGAAAACCCAAAAGGGCGATTCAGGCAAAAGTTAGAGACATAAAAAAAAATATAATCAATCCCGGTAGACTTAAAACCCGAAAGGGGTAGTTTACGCAAAAGTTAGGGATATATGGCAAGTAACTGTGTTCAGGACAAAACTTGATCATTCAAAATCCATAGCGGAGTGTTCATCAGCAGTAGGTCATCTTCTACGAAGCACGAATACAGCGCAACTCGGAGTGGAAGGGAAAGATAACGGTCGTCACGTTTCATCGTATCCCTTTTCCCAGAAAATTACCAATTTCCAACTTTGTAAATACTTCATGGAATCAAGCATTTGGCTGATTACCATTCCATATATAATAATTTGAGCCTTGTGCCTTTTCTTTGCAAATCTAGTCTTTTTCAGTTTCTTGAAATGCATTTTAAGTTTAAACAGTCATTTTCTTGAAACAAATGTTTTCATAAAATAAAATGAATTTACTTGCAAAAATAAAGGTGAAATTTCTTTCTAAGGTTTACAAACAATAGGAAGAATGCAAACAGTTGCTCCGAGAACGGTTGAGACTCCGGGAACCAAGATTTCCCCATAAGGTCGCTTTGCGAACATCTCCCGATGACGGATCTTTACTTCAATTCATATTACTCATTCCGGACAGCGGACAACTGATAACCAGGTATTCCCAACAGAGTTCGAACTACAAGAAGAGGACATCTTCTGATCCACAATAATTTCAGTCGTATCATAGGATTTTACATCCGCGGCAATTCTATTCACATTCACTTTACATTTTATCATTTGTCATAATATTCATGCATACATTACAATTGCATAGTCAAGTCAGGCTTTGATCCTGTGAATGCCTAAGTCATTAAGGCGTGAACTCAAGTTTCCCCTGCAAGTTCCGGAGAAACTTTTTCCTTCGAGATAACAGTTCATACACAAGGATCTCCCCAAGCAAGTCAACGGATGGTAGTCTCCCTCAAAGAGATAGTTTGTTCACTTTTGGAAATCCTCAGCCAAGATTCTCCTATAGAGCAACACTCGACAGTCTTCTTCAGATAAGATAGTCTGCTTCGTATTTTGGAATTCCCTACAAGTTTGGTATTTCCCCAGCAAGGTCCGGAAATGCCACTTTTCAAAGAAAATAATTCAGAATCTCGCAGCAGATCGACAAATGATTCCCCAGCAGAATCAGTGAATGGTAGTCTTCATCCAGAAGATAGTTCATGGTCCCCAGCGGAGTCAACAAATGGTAGTCTTTCCCCAAGGAAAGACAGTTGGTCTGTTAAATACTCAAGAGATCGACAAATGGCAATTTCTTCAAACAATTTGTCTGTTTCAGGGATGTTTAGTTCCCCACAGAGTCGATGAATGGTAGTTTTCCTCTTAGGAAAACAGTTTGTTGATTCCCCAGGCACAGAGTCGACGAATGGCAGTTTCCACCCCGAAAACAGTTCGTCCGCCTTCAAACAAAGTCATTAGCCCCTCAAAAGAGCGCGGGCCCATGTGACAATCTTTCAAAGATGCCAAGTCAAAAGGGAAGAAGGTGAAGTTTCTTTATTACCATCAAATGGTATCTTACCTCCAAGTGCTGGTAAGAAGTTTGATGAGGAAACAAACCTTTGAAGTTTCTTTATTACCATCAAATGGTATCTTACCTCCAAGTGCTGGTAAGAAGTTTGATGAGGAAACAAACCTTTGAAGTTTCTTTATTACCATCAAATGGTATCTTACCTCCAAGTGCTGGTAAGAAGTTTGATGAGGAAACAAACCTTTGAAGTTTCTTTATTACCATCAAATGGTATCTTACCTCCAAGTGCTAGTAAGAAGTTTGATGAGGAAACAAACCTTTGAAGTTTCTTTATTACCATCAAATGGTATCTTACCTCCAAGTGCTGGTAAGAAGTTTGATGAGGAAACAAACCTTTGAAGTTTCTTTATTACCATCAAATGGCGTCTCATCTCCAAGTGCTGGTAAGAAGTTTGATGAGGAAACAAACCTTTGAAGTTTCTTTATTACCGTCAAATGGTATCTTACCTCCAAGTGCTGGTAAGAAGTTTGATGAGGAAACAAACCTTTGAAGTTTCTTTATTACCATCAAATGGCGTCTCATCTCCAAGTGCTGATGAGAAGTTTGATGAGGAAACAAATCTTTGGAAATTTTCTCTTTATCTGAGATATTGTCCAAACGCAACTAAGACCAGTTTCGAGATATGGACATCCGAAACAAGGGGGAGGTTGTTTGCCTTTTTCTAAGTGTCCACACTTAGTTAAAGAAGATGGATTGCGCATCCTACACTGCCATCCATTCGCTAGAGTCCACATCAAGTGTTTCTACAGGAGTTTGTCTCCTCATCTCCCGCCGAGTGCGACAACGGGATCAAGTCATGCAAAGATTATGTCAGTTACAACATCTCAGGAGCGCCCAAAATTCGGGCATTCTTTGATATTTAAGTCTCTTTTACGCAGGAGAGATCGAGATATCAATCTCTCTCCCTCCAGATAAAAGAAACTTAAATAGGGGCATCTGTCATACCCTAATTTTTGACCCCCCTGAGATTACATATCTTCAGGATTTTTATCAAGTCAGAGTAAGTACCCAGAGCAGTCTGACATTCAATCGGGGGTGTTCAAAGACAAGAAAACTCAGGCAAAGGATCAATCAATAGGAAGATTAGTCTCTAATACAATCATAAGACTCAAGAGCTTCATTATTTCACCTATGATTGATTAGACACCCAGTCATCTAAGTACAGAATTACTCAGATCCACAGACTAGGGTTTTGAGCCTTATCAAGAACTAAAATCAGGGATCACCTTTGGGAAACCATAAAAAGCCCTAGGGGATCATTCAAAGACATCAATCATCTTCAAATAACTCATATGACAAGATCCACTGGACATCACACCTCAATTCAAAGCCTACAGTCATCATTTTCATCTGGTCGACAATTAGGGTTTTTGACCCAATTCACCAAGATAGTTGACTTTTAATCAGGGCATGGATCCAAAACTCAAGACATGATTCAAGAATCTCTACTACCTCAATATAATCCATTTACATCATTTATTTGAGGAAAAGATCTTGATTCTACACAAAAGTCCAAAATCTCACTTTCTCTGGAAAAAGTCAACTGTATGGGATCACCATTGACTTTTGAGATCTTTGGTCAAAAAATGACTTTCAAGGATCAATATCATCAATATATGGATATTAAAGTCATTTGACCAAAGAAATTCAAAGAAATTCATCAAGGAGCGAAAAGTCGGGAATTAGGGTTTTTTAAGGCATGGTGAGAACTCAAAATTTCACCTACACAACTCAAAAAACTTCCAACATGAAAGTTGTAGATCTTGCAAAATAAAACAACATCTTACAAGGCAACTTTTTTCAAGAAATCAATCATTTAAGAGATTTGGAGATTTTGAAGTTTTAGGTCATAAACACTTAGAAATTTTCTAAGTGTTTTTAACCTAGTTTTCTTCCAACTTTGGCCTCATTTTTCACAAATTTGCCAAAGGATTCTGAAGAAACTCCAAACTAATGATTTGAAGTAGATGTTTAGGGCTTTCCAAATTGTGTTCAACCTTCTCCAAATTCAATTTGAGCTAGGAGTTATGCTTGTTCAAAGTTGGCCTCATGAAGTAAAATTATAGGTCATGTACAATTTGAAACTTTGCAATTTTGTGCATTTTGCTTCACTAAGTGATGCTACACGACCTCTAATGCATCTGAAACCATACCATACATCAATTTCCATCATTGCATAAGGATTAGAGAAGATTCCCAAAAACAAAGGCATGTGATTATGTAATGATTGCATTTTTGAATTTATGACAAATTGGTGATTCATCAAAGGAATCTTCTCCCAACCAATTGGAGCTCATTTCTGCAGCCATTTGGTCCCCTAAGATCAAGCAAAACCGATGGCTAGGGAGTGGTATCAAAGAGCTCATCATTGCACTTGGAATATTCTTTGAATTTCTTCATGGCTAAGAAACCAAACTCACTACACTAAGCAAGCTTACTATGATCAATTGCTCTGAACCAATTGCCTATAAATAGAGGCCTCTTTCTCATTCAGAAAACACACCAAAGCAACCTTATTCCTTGCTTTTTCTTTCTCTTCTCATGCTTATGGTTTTTCAAAGTTCTTTGGCAAGAAGAATCGTTTTCTTCAAACCAAAGCTTATCTTTGGAAAGTAAGCATTCTAACATCTCAAGGGAGTTCATTTGAGGTGATCCAAACACCTGGATCACTTCTGTAAGTGGAGGAACACCATTGTTGCTCTCACTTTGGAGCATTTGCAGTTGGAGGTCCATAGAGTAATTCAGGAGGTTTCAAGCCAAGCCAATCATCCAGACACATTCCTCAGGTCATAGTGAAGCTAACCAGATGGCTGCAGCTCATCTGTAACTCCAAATTCAACAACCTCCATGTCTACTTGAAGCTCAAATCGAGGGAGGTCCATAGAGCAATTCAGGAGGATTCAAGCTCCAATAAGCATTCAGTTAGCATCATTGAGTCTCAAGGAAGCTATTGAGATCATTCATTCAAGTCCAGGTGTTCTCCATCATCCTCACGACCTCCATTTTCAGAGGTAAGTTTCTGAACCTCACCTCTTTAATTTAAGCACTCTTTGAGTTAAAGCTCGATTCTATCTTGTTTAGCATCATCAGAGGATTGAAAACCCTCTATCATCTTTCATTTATTCATCTTGTTTGTCATTTAATTTCAAATTTAGGGTTCATGTGTTCTTAGAGTTTTCTGAGAAATTAGGTAGCTATAGTTCATATAAATAAATGTTAGTTACATATCTGGATTCGTGAGGAAATTTAGTATAAGATTGATGTTTACATCATGTCATTTAGTTGAGAAACCAGAGAGTTAGGATTTTGAAAATCCTTGAGCTCGAGGAAGAAGATGACTATGGCCATGGCGCGCAAAATTTAAATCTGGGGCCAAAGTTTATTTTATTTTGAATGGAAGTTGTTTTATAAACGACTACATCGTTACAGCCCAGTGGTAAAGAGTGTTTGTGTGTTGCGCGTGCCCAAAGTCTGGGGTTCGAATCCCCCTCGCCCCAGACTTTTTGATTCTTTTATTTTTCAATGATTTATCACTTGTTTTGAAACATAACCAATTGAGTGAGAGTTATTATCACCAAGCGCGCGTTGGCTCAGTGGTGTTGTTTTGAGCTGGTGACTTCAAGGGCGTGGGTTCAAATCCTCCAAGGGCCAAAAACTATTTTTTAACACATAATTTCTTTCATTTTCTTCACAACTTCACATGAATAATTCACCTATCAAATTAAATCATTTTCACTTCATTTTTCACACACTTGTCATTTAATATATCTATTTTGTGAATAATAAAAAAAATCATAAAAATATTATTTATTTCATATATTTTTATTAGGTTTAAAATAGTATGTTTTAAGTGTTTTCTTAAATACTTTAAATATATATATTCATTTTGTTTTAACCTAATCATTTTGTAAATAAAGTTTATGATAAAACCCTAATTGTTTAGGTCTTAATTAGGCATAGATCTTCATCTTTACCTTAATTAAGTTGACTTTTGTCAATTTTCAAAACTGTTTTCAATCTTCGAATAAATCAAATGATTAGGGTTTTCAAACAACAAAACCTTGTATCATTCCAAATCATTTTTTCAAATTGCTTTTACACCAGTACTGTAAAGTACTGGGCCTCTAATAGAGTGTAAGTCCCAAACACCTTCTCTTCTTAGCTTGTTTTCAAAACTGTATTTACAAAATCATCTTTCTGTTTTCAAAACATTCTTCTGGTATTTGAAGGGCATTATTCCCGGTGAAACTCTTCAGATACCTATGTGACCTTTGTCCATCTTCACTTCTTCTGTTTTCAAAAACCATTAACTGTTTATCATATATACATTCAACTGTTATCCACCAATTACTGTTGAGGCTCTGTACATACTTCTTCAAAGGCCTCCACTCCATCCAGGTTAGGCTTTACAAGCTTTCAATTTACAGTCTTTATTTAAATTACTGTCAAATATAAACTGTGCATATATATTAGTTTAGAACTACGTTTGAGTGTAAACCCTAGGACAGTTAAACTATATATATATTATAGGAATATGACCTAGGATTGAGAATGTCTTCCCGGTGAAGGCTCTTTCCTAATTAGAGATCTGTAGTTCAAACCCCCAAGATGAATTATTCCCGGTGAAACATCTTGGTAAAAACCTTAGAATCCAGAAATAATAGGACACATCCACCCAAAGAGGAATTATTCCCGGTGAAACCTCTTACCCATTTGCTTAGAGCCAAAATAAGTTCAAAACTACATAGCTTTCTCTTGTGCTATAACAAGGACCCTCGATTAGCCTCCTCTTGGGCTTTGTACAAGGACCCACAGGCTTCTTAAAAGCATTTCCAGCTTCCTCTTGAGCTTGTATACAAGGACCCATCAGGTTTCTTATAAACATAGGAACAGGTCTTTAGTCACCTTTTAGCCTACCCTGGTGAGTTTCTTCCAATTTAAACCAGACTTTAAACAAGCTAAGTTTGTCTCAATTTTACATTGAGTACACCTTTTGGAATGAGAGACATGGACAGTCTCTGTCACCCTTATCTTCATCAATCTTCCTTAGCAGAGTCTAGGATTCATGTTTACTTATCCTCAGCATTGAGTCAGCCTTCATCTTGGGCTTTAAACAAGAAGTCTCCACTAGATAATCTTTCTGTCAATCCCTGGAAAGGGTTAGCCTCCAAAGTCAATTAAAATCAATCCTCCATTTTAATAAAATCCCTGGAAAGGGTTAGCCTCCAAAGTCAATTAAAATCAATCTATCATGTCAATAAAATTCCCTGGAAAGGGTTAGCTTCCACACACGCCTCATGTCAATAAAATTCCCTGGAAAGGGTTAGCTTCCAAAATCATCCATTCACTTTAATAAAATCCCTGGAAAGGGTTAGCTTCCACACATTCCTTCATGTTAATAAAATCCCCTGGAAAGGGTTAGCCTCCAAAGTCAATTAATAAAAATGTCAAAAAACCAAAGATTCATTTCTCCTAGGAGATAATTTCCCCGAAAGAGTCAAAACCCCTGGAAAGGGTCAGCCTCCAAAAAAAAACATGATAAAGTCAGTCTTTTACCAAATAATTTCTCCAGCTGAGTCAAAATCCCTGGAAAGGATTAGCTTCCAAAGAAAAACAGTCTTTCAATAAATAAAACCTCCTCAGTAGAGTCAAAACCAACAAAAACAGTTAGCCTCAACCTTGGGCTTCATACAAGGCACCAAACAATAAAACTCCCCTGTCAAGAGTCAGCCACAACCTTGGGCTTTGTACAAGGCAGATAATAGAGTCTCCCCAGTGAGTTCTTCATCATTCAGTAGCCACAACCTTGGGCTTTGTACAAGGAAGATAAACCATATTTTCATGTGTCAAAGATTCCTAACATCTAGGATCTTTTCCCCATAGAGTCATCCATACTCAGTTTATTTAAGAGTCTGCCACAACCTTGGGCTTTGTACAAGGCAGAAAATAATGTTTTCCCTAGCTAAGAGTCAGCCACAACCTTGGGCTTTGTACAAGGCACACAAAATAGAGTCATTCATAGTCTCAAAAATTCAGTTATCCTCAGCAGTCAGCCACAACCTTGGGCTTTGTACAAGGCACATAAATAGAGTCTCCCTAAGTAGAGTCAGCCTCAATTCTGGGCTTTGTACAGAACACCAAATAAAATCCATCAAATAAACACTCTCCAAATAGAGTCAGCCTCAATTCTGGGCTTTGTACAGAACACAAAAATACCCTGTAATTAATCCCCAGTGGAGTCATCTCCCAGAGTCAAATAATATTAATTAATCAATCAAAAAGCCTCAAGCTTGGGCCTCATACAAGCCAGCTAAAGTCAAATCTTTTATACAGTAGATAGACATAGCTTATCTCTATAGAGAGATATTTTTACTACTCTACCACAATCAAACAAACATTACATTTCATTTCAATTTTAATCAAGTCTCCCATTTAGGATTTTGAAAGGCATGAGCTGGCAGTAAAACCCAGACATGTGGTAACTTTCCCTAATTTGGATGAGCATCTTTCTTTCATTTAAGAGGCATTTGACTAGTATACTTGCACATACACAAGTAAGGTCCCCCTCTTGAATGAAATGAATTCAGTTATTCTGTCACTCCTTTAAATGTTTGTGGTAGAATAGTACAAATACCTCTCTGTAAAGATGATTTCATGTCTCTTTACTGTAAACAGAGATTTAATTCAAGCTTCAACCTTGAGCTTCAAGCAAGGAACCAAAAATAATCAATTTCCCTAGTTAGTTCCCCGAACTACATTAAGCTCTGACTTCCACTAGGGATATGTAGGCATGAGGTTCACAAGGAATCTCAGCGAGCTAATAAAATACCAAAAATAGTCAGTTTGTCTGTCTGTCTGTCTTTCTTTAATCAATTCAATTCTCTCTCCTAATACAAAGGAGAAACTTTCCCAATCATTAGAAATAAACACAATCACAATGACACAGAGAAGGTTCCTGTAGAGTACTACAGATATGTAGGGTGCTTAAACACTTCCCTATGTATAACCGACCCCCCGGACTCCAGAATTTCTAGTCTAGGTGAAATCCCCACACTTAGCAAACTCCTAGGGTTTAGTTGAGATCTTTTTTTCCCTTTCCTACTCGTAGGACAAATAAGAAAGTTCGTGTGATATCGTAGGAAGAACTGAAACAGAATTCCTCCCACCATGGGCGCATTCTCCTTCCAAATTTCGCGTGAAGGGTCTAGCGTGCCGTCCTCCCAAGTGAAACGGGGAGGTAAAGAAAACGACACCACAGGAGTGATCAACTCACAAAAGCTCAAACAACAAAATTTCAATCAAAATTCATCCGAATCTCAAATTGTTACACCAAAACACAAACTTATTAACACAACATTATTCCATACTATTTTTTGTTCTTTCTTTTTCAAAACTTTTTCTTTTTTTCTTTCTTTTTCTTTTCACTTCTTTTTCACATTTTTTTCTTTTTTTTTCATAACCTCATAATCAATCAACCAAAAAGCAAGTAAACATTCTCTTCCCAACTTGAATTCAACCATCATCATAACATGAATACTTCATACTTTCTAAGGAAAGGCAACAATTCAAACTATAAATCATAGTTGAAGGTTCAAGAAAACAGAGAATCAACATCCATACAAAAATGAGAACCAAATACTCATAGACAAACATTTAGCAAAAATAACATGGACATTGACAAAAAGACTCAAAATGGATACTAATGATCACACACTCACAAAGTGAATTGATTATTTGGCCAAGGTAGTTGTGCTCAAAATGAAACAAAAAGGCCTTGATCATTTTCATGCTTTCATATAATCAACACAAACAAAAGATTAAGCATAATAAAATCCAGTTAGAACAAGAATTGTGGTCTCCAGCATATGTGAACAATGGAAAGGTACCTCACAACAATGGTGGAAACTAAAGTGATTCACAAATGAAAAACTATACAAAAGAATGAATGGCATAAAAGCTGTAAAAAGCCTAAGTATCATGAATATACTAAAGTATAGAAAGTGATAAACACATACCTTGAATGTGTATAGAACTTTAACAAAATCACTACCATACACTCGCAAGTTGACACGATCGAACTTGGAAAATCATCTCAAATTCCTCGAGCTACTCAAAACAAGCTCAAAGGCAAACACACAACTATTAATATACACAAACTAAAAAACCAGATGAAATTGTCTAAACAAATTTAAAAGTAAATATTTGAAATTTAAGAACTGGTCCGCTCTAAATTTGTTTAGACAATTGCATCACACTACCTAACTAAAAAATATAAAAAGATTAAACATGCTTGTTTTACGTTGTAAGCTCGACGTCTGTTATTTAAGAATTTTTCTCGAAGTTACTTCCGCCCGGTTATTCCTAACCACAGACAAGAAAACGTGAGAAGAAACAAACAATGATATAACAAATTTACAAATATAAAAAAAACATATACAAGTGTAGTAAACATACACAAGTATCAATATAAACAAGTGGGAATATAAAATATGTGTGATATATAAAAAACTTAAAACCAAATAAACTATTGTGATGCAAGTTAAACAAAACACCAATCCCCGGCAACGGCGCCATTGTGTTGAAGAGGTAAAGCAGTAAGCAACAAAAGTTTTGGAAGTATTTATCCGGGAAATTATCGTCTCCACATGGACTAGTGCATTGAACTGCCGTTCAACGGTTTCCATAGTTATGAGTTTGATTTTGAATGAATTTAAAATTGAAGACAAAAAAGTAAATATTAAAACAAAATAATTCATTCTTCAGAAAGAAAAGACTTATCAAGCATTGTATATAATCTACTTCTCACAAACTTAAACTTATCGACTAGTTACACTCAACCTACAATACTCGTCAGTATCACCCGACATCGCTCACACCCTAAGTCATTTCTAACCCAAAGTAGAGATAACTACTATATCATCGCGACGACGATCTCTCAGCACACCTCAACAACACAACAGACATCCATATCAATCGTATCGACGATCTCTCAACCGACACAACTAACACGAAAGCATTAAGCTTAGACACCCATAAAGATTGTTATCTCTAAATCTATCTCTAAAATCCAGAAACTAACAGATAATCATCCTAGATAAGAATTCAAGAAGTCTATCTCTAAAACAACCCAAATCCTTATATAGAGCAAAAATCTAAGACAATCACCAATAAATTTTTGTAAAACAGATTTTATATAACTCCATGGGCGACAAATATACATGAGTTCAAAGTAAATACATATACAAAACCCAACAAAAGGTAGATACATAGAGAGAAAAGAGATAAATCAAACTTCTCCCGATTTTTCAGCGCCGATTGAAGAGAAATCCACCCCGAATCCACAAGATGCAAGACCATAATGTTGTTATCTAAGCTAATCCTAGAGAAAAATGAGGTTGATAGAGTTGAGAGAACAAATACCCTCTCCAAAACCATAACCTAAAAATGAAATGAAAATGAAATATAAACATAATTTTGTTCCGACGCGTTCCCCTGGCGAGCCAATTGCTCCATCGGGAAAACAACATTATTCTACCCACACTGCCTGCGCCACATCAACAAATAGGCAAAAATATCTTCTTTCGCCTGGCGAATGGAAGCTTCGCTCGACGACTCCTTATTCTTCCGCCCGACGAACAAGAGGTGGGCCAAGGCAAAAGCAAGACACTTATTTTCCACGCTCGCCTAGCCAATTGCTCCGTCGGGCGACTCACACCAGTTTGCAACTTCTTATTTCTTCAATTGCTTCTTCTTTTATTAATCCAAAGTTGCATCGTTGAAGCTTTATTACTCAATGCTCCATACATGCTCAAATACCTACAAAATGAATGAAAAAATTTTAGTCGGTACATAAATGAATTAAAAACTCGATTAAACACAAAATCTACATATTTATGTAATATACACTAAAACTCGTCTAAATTGAGGAAAAAGAGAAGATAAGTGCCGCAAAACTATGCACAAAAATAACTACAATTTGGCACTTATCAATCCTCTAGTAGAATCCTATACTGTTGTCTCGGTAATCCTTCATTGTGGTCAATTGTTTCTTTAACACTGGAGGTGCAGTTGAATCGATCGAAAGCAGTAACATGATGACTGTTGACCTTTGTTGATTGTTCTTTCAAAAAGTTTATGCAACTTTTGCTGAACAGTAGTCCCGATTTTCTAACAACACTTCACCTTTTACCTCTTGTTAAGAATAGCGAAGCCATACTAAAGTAGGTTGCATCCACTAGTGCACTAATAGGAAGGTTTTGAATGCCCTTAAAAACACCATTTAAGGACTCCACAAGATTAGTTGTCATGTGGCCTCATCGTACCCCGTTATAATAAGCCCTAGTCCATTTCTTCATGGAAAAGTTATTGTAGCGGGGAATAATCTGATATCGAAGCCATTGGTTGACTTGACTTGTTATTTCAGTGAAAGTTGCCACCGCGCTTTATTGTTTCCAAAGTAAATCTTGTGCCTACATACCTCCTCAATGAAATGGAGAAGTCAGAGCTAATGTAGTTCCATTTAAAAGGGAAGACGTTTAAAAAGGAATAGACACTTTATTGTCGCCGGAGAAAATACTCACCCATTGATCTTGAGCATGAGAACAAATGGATTCTTTGCATCACAAATGAGAGAAGGGCACCAACTTGGATAAAATCAACAATTATGCCACTAGCTGTCTCAAGTGGAAAAGATTCCATCATATCAATCAATATTAAAATCATGGGGTATCGCAACTCACTACAATAATTAATCGTGTCTAAACTATGAAAGAAGAAGCCACTAAGGGCAAGATATATTTTTAAGAAAGATATTAAAAAAAAATTGCAAACAAAAGAATATTTTGAAAATCTAAGAAGAGGAGGAGATGAAGAGGCTATCCTAGAGCTTAAAATGAAAGCTAAGGAAAAAAACGGTCTAACCAAATAAGAAGCCAACACTTGACATTAAGAGTCAAGGTAGATTTCCCATCCTTTGGACTACCAACACTAAACCTATGCATTACCACTTGGGGATCCAGATGAACTTATTATCTTTAGCACCACTTGCATCAAGCCTTTGAATTACATTATAAAATTTTGACGAAAATCAGGCAGAGTAACGGCTGTGTATAGAAAAAATCCTTATCACAATGCCTTAGAATTAACCATCAAGGGCCTTCGAGGAAATACATGCATACATAAACAAACCTAATGCCAGACAGAATAACGGACAGAATAACAAAGTCTAGAGGTACTAAGTCCAAAAGGTCCAGGTCTCCAAAATGCACGGGATAATTACCAGTAGTCCATGGGGCTTATGTATATTTTTTTATGATTTTAAGTTGTTTATTAATATTTTAGCACAAAAATAGATTATGGTCCAAATGGACAAAAGGAAAATAGCGAAAACATAAATAAATGTCCAAATGGACAAAGGGAAAATGGCGGAAACATAAACATGATGAATGATAAAATAAAGCATAAAGCAAGAAGTATAAAGAATAATATAATAAAGTGCGGAAATTAAAGTTAATTGTTAAATGTTAGCAAGATGACCATCTTGAAACTTGTCAAGTATATCATCAAAGTGTTAGTAATGAAGATCGATGGTGAGTCAATGATGATCTCGGATTTAAATTCAATGAAAGTTTATCAGGCGCTTGATAAAATCATAGCGACTGCACGACAAACTTCCATAAGTCTTAAATCAACCCCATACAATTCTCTGCCATATTGGATCTTTTCCGATTTAGGGACAATGTTGTGCTACGTTAAGCAGATCGCCAAGTGACTTATGTATAAGCCACCCTACAACGAGGCCGGTCAATAATCTATGTGCTAATGCATGCGAGAGAAACAATATATAGATCGTTCTCTGAAAGAAATACCACACGAAAAGAAAATAGATAGAGATCTCGTTTTCATCAAGAATCCATAAGCATTCTCAAGATATTGAAAACTTTCATCGATCAAAAGAAAAAGAAGGAGAAGAAGAATAAAGATACATTAAAATAACATCACTCACGCTATCATTAATATCATTCATCTAATATTATGGATTTGGCTCTTTCAAACCTATCAACATCCTAGATCCGATGATATTAATGAAGTAGAGGAAGAAGAGATACAAAAAACAGGTTTAAAAAGGCAAAAAACAGCATTCTGTCAGCGTGCAGTCGATTGCACTAAGGGAGCAATCGATTGCACCTTCTTCAATTTTCAAAGTCTACGCATTTTTGCAACAGTGCAATCGATTGCATGAAGAGAGCAATCAATTGCACTATGTAATTTTTGAAAAAAACAGCAATCAAAGGGAAAAAACTTGTTTAAACATAAAACCAAACACCTTATGATCTTTGATAATCTTATGCACAAAAATATCATTAAAATATCATCAAATAACATCAATGTAGCAACAAAGGTGCATCACACATAAACAACAATGGATCACATCTTGGAATATGGAATGGATCTAGAGATTTACCAATTCTTTCACAAACTTTGAATCTTCTTCAACAACACAACACCAAAGCTTGAATCAACTCACAAATGATGAAGAGATAGTGTTTAGATGAAGGTTTAGCTCAAAGTTAGTGAGGTTCAAGGTGGAGGTCATTAACTTTTTTGATGAAGAACAGAGCTATGAGAGATTTGGGAGGGTATGAGAAGAGAAAATGCAAGAGTTTCTTTGGCTTTTCAAACTTGTGAAATAAAGAGGTAGAAGCCTATATTTATAGGATTAAGGCTTGGGATTGGTGGTGGTTTGGAATTAGGCTTGGTAAATGAAATTAGGTTTGGTAAATGTAATTAGGTTTGGCAAATGAATTTGGAGCCAAAATCATGATTCAATGGTGTTTATGTCATCAAATGAAGGTACATGATAAGATTGATCAAAATATGTAGGGAATTTATTGTGCAATCTACAACATTCACCCCACGCATGAAAGTGGTGACACACTCTTCAAAAGCTGAAAATTGTCTTCATTTTTCCAATTTCGCACTTGTGCAATCGATTGCACTGCTCAAATCTGGCGCAAACACAGTTGGTGCAATCGATTGCTCTCTTTCTACAATCGATTGCTTGCTGCAAAATGTTGAAATATGCCTTTTTGATGGATATTTTAACTTGGTACCTGCAAAACACATACATACAAAAGCACAAAGTAATATTTTGGTATTTTGGTTAGTATAACATATACAAACTAAATAAACATTGGTGCTCGTTGATCCACCTTACAGATGAAATGAGCATAACACCATAAACAGAGCTTTGAGATGAAACTCTTGGTTGATGACTGAGATGCGAATGACGTATGATCTTAGGGTCAAAATTGGGGTATGACAGCTATCAATCTAGCTTCCCGCATCCGAATTTGACAATACAATTTCACTCTAATAATGTTGAAATGTAGGTTGAGTTAACGCATATCCTGCATTTACTAGTGTCTTCCGGAGGTGCCTATCCTTAATCTCCCGCATGAAATTCTGGACAATATGTCGAATGCAGTATAGATATGTTGATGATGGGCCGTGCCATCCGTTAGCTGGATTGTTGTAAGCACTTTCAATGGAAGCATGCCTATCATAGATTAAACAAAGATCAGGTTGAAGAGAAACATATTCTCAGAGATTCCTTAGAAAGAAACTCCAACACGCGGCAGTTTCACCTTCCACTATTGTGAATGCTACTGGAAAAATATTGTTGTTTCCATATTGTGCAACAACCATCAATAGGGTTCCTTTGTATTTACTGTATAACCAAGTTCCATCAATTTGCAGTATTGGTTTACAATATGCAAACCCTCGTATGCAATGTTGGAATGCCCAGAAAAGGCGATGGAATATTCCATTTCCTTGGACACGGGTTCCATCCGGAGCATGCACCGACAGTATCGGTGTCAGGAGCATATGTTTGAAGCGTAGTTAGGTAACATAGAAGATTTTTGTATGACTCCTCCCAATTAATGTACACAATTTAAATGGCCTTTGTTTTTGCTAACCAAGCCTTTCGGTATGAAGGAGTATAGCTGTATGCTGTAACGATATGCGAGATTATTGTTTTCACCTTCAAAGACGGGTCACCGTTAATAAGAGTTAAGATCTCCTGACAGATAAGATCATAACTAAGCTTTCTATGATCTTGGGACATATTGGAGTTAACACACGTGTGTTGCTGTGAAATGGACCCTATGACCCAACCATCACTTCTCTTCCTATACGTAGCACACAGTCTGAATGCACAATCAGGGTTTTTACAAATGATTATATACCTTTTCAAGTTCGTGCGATCTACTTTAAAATCAATATTTTGTGCCATGTGAAACTTTTTAATAGTTCACGCACATGCCTCCTTTGAAGGAAACGTATCTCCAACCTTTCAAATTTCATCAGTTTCTATGTACGGGTTGAAAAAGATATCAGATGAAGGTTCGTCACCATATAAGTTAAAGTTAGTCATATGTGTAGGAGGTTCGTACACATGAGATGGAGGCACGAATATGTCTTGGTCGTCTTCAGATTCCTCATTGACCATGTCGTCAACTTCAAATAATTGTTCATCTTCTTCTTCGTCTATAACATCCACCTCTGCTTGCTCCTCGACGGGTGGATCAATAACTTGTGACTGAATAATATGTGATTGTTGTGTATCGACCTATATGGTAACATAAAACTCAATGGAGTCGTACCCAGAATATTCGTGATTAGCAAACATATTTTGGAGGTCTTCATCATTTTGAACCTTAACCTGGTAAAACTTAATCGGGTTGTTGTCACAGAAAAAAGGATATTGGTAGAAAATTTGTGCAATATGACCCATTGCAATCTTTTCCTCTAATCTCTTCTGGAATTATGAAAAATTGGCTTTTCTACATAATGAAAATCTAACAACTTCAGTGTTTCTCATCAGAAAACCTGTTGTTTCACATAGGTATGTCTCACCGTTTATATGGGCATTGACTATGTATTGGGGTGGAGATGCCATTGTTTTGGATAATTTTTAATTTATGTGTGTTGGATTGTAGAGAGGTATTGGCCATCTTAAGTAGACTAAAAGAGTATTGTTGCGTACTAGACGCAATCATGCGTATTTAACTGTCCAAGACACATACAAACAGTATGGGACATCAAGAAAGCATCACTATAAGACAAAACGGGAACCCTAAATTCAAAACTGGCTTTCCTAGAAGGCGCCATATAGGATGGTGCCTATGTACAAAATATAGGTGTATGCGCCAACTCAAATGGCGCCAATGTACATGTGTCAAATTGCATGCTTTTACCTAATCCTGCATCCTACCCCTATCACGCATACGTCTACACCCTAGTATGACACCTTCATGCATGCACGCCTAGCTTGTAACCTATTATGGAAGATAGACCTATACTGAATGCATGCACTGCTAGTCTGTAACCTACACCTATACTGAATGCATGCACTGCTAATCTGTAACCTACACCTATACTGCATGCATGCGTCTATTATATAACCTACACCTATACTGAATGCATGCACGCCTAGTGAAGGTGTTTTCATTATTGGCTGCATCTGTGGTAAAACATACCTGGTTAATGTTGTTTATGCAGGCTGCATATGTGTTAAGCTAATAAAGGTTTTGTAGTTAATGTCATGACCGATGTCATGACATCCGTGTGTGACAGCAAGAGCTGTTATTGTTTATTAAATGTGTTTTCTGATTTCTCTCAATTATCAGTTTAGGAAACCTTTTATTGTGTGCTGAATATTTCGCCCAGAGGATCATGCTGACAGCACATTTTGTGACAACCAGATGGCTTGTATATTAGGTTAACTTGGTTAACCCTAATTTGTTTCTAAAAGAGCCCAAGGCCCAAGAGCTACATATAAAAAGACTGCAATCCTATTTTGGAATGCAGACAGAAGATTTTGTGTCTTGTGAAGAACCGTAGTTCGGTAGCTGTCTCTTGTGATCCAAGCAATTTTCCTTGATGATTGCGTTGAAATTGGTTGTGTTTGTTTATTTTCACTCTAAGCTTTTAAGCACGAGTGTGTGTCTCTTGATTGAAGCTTTTAAGCAGATCAATGTGTGTTTTTGAAGAGTGTTTTATCTATGTAATTGTTTATGTTTGTTTGTAATCACTGCTGTGATTGAGGGGGAGTGAGTGGAGATACTCAGGTCTAGGCATAGGTTAGAATTGCATTGGGTAGGTTTTAAGTGAGGAGTTGTAAACGGGGGAGTTTAACTTCGAATTAATTCTGCTTATATTGGATTCCCTCCCTGGCTTGGTAGCCCCCATAGTAGGTTGTTTGAACCGAACTGGGTAAACAATTTTGTGTGTTCTTCATTGTTTTTATGATTTTCTGTTATAATTATCTAGTCTTCAAGCATGTGTTACTAGAGTTTCAATTGGCATCATAGCAGGCACCCTACCTGTTTACATCTGGGTGAGATCTAGGGATAACAAAATTCTGGTACTATGGAGAAGGAACTGTTGGTGTTTGGGAATAGACCACCTATCCTGGATGGCTCTAACTATGACTACTGGAAACCTCGTATGGTAGTAGTCATAAAGTCTAAAGAAGCCTGGGATATCCTCAAAATAGCACATGAAGGCACGCCCAAGGTAAAGATGTCGAGACTTCAAATGCTTACCACTAAGTTTGAAAATATCAAGATGAAAGAGGATGAAACCATTTATGAATTCTATATGAATGTCCTTGAGATATCAAACAACTCAGGAGCCTTAGGAGAAAAAATGACTGAAGAAAAACTGGTAAGAAAGATCCTGAGATCATTGCCTAATCGATTTGATATGAAAGTAACGGCCATAGAGGAAGCCCAAGACATCAGCAACATGAAGATGGAAGAACTCATTGGGACTCTACAAATCTTTGAGTCAAGCATCTGTGAGCCTGTTGAAAAGAAGAACAAAAGCATAGCTTTTGTCACCAACACAGGTGATGATTTGAGAAAAAGCAATGGTGGAAGTAATGAATATTTATCAGAAGCCATAGCCATGCTTGGAAAACAATTCAACAGACTTATTAAAAGGGTTGATCAAAAGTCCAAGCCCAATGTTAAGAACACTTCCAATGACATCAGCCAGACTTATGACTCAAGCAAAGATTCAAAGCTGAAGAAAAGCAGATCAGGAAAGAGGGGTTCAATGTCACGCATGTGAAGGATATGGACACATTAGAGCTGAATGTTCCACCTACCTTAAAGGGCAAAAGAAAGGAATGTATGTCACCTGGTCTGATGAAGACCCAGATTCGGAAGAAGAAACTGCAAGACATGTCACAGTTCCAATAAGAATCTATGAATCTGATGATGATTCCAGTGATAATGAGCTAACCTTTGATGAACTTGCTGCCTCATACAAGAAGTTGTGTATGAAGAATGCTAAAGTCTGCAAATAGGTGGAAAAACAAGTGAAAATCATAAAAGAGCTAGAAACTGAGAAGAATATACATCTTGCAACCATAGACTCTCTCAGCAGTGAAGTAAGCAAGTTGAACTGCAAACTTAATCAAATGACCAAGTCCTTCAAAATGCTGAACAATGGAACTAATACTCTAGAAGAAACTCTGGAGTCTAGACAAAGAACATGAGACATATCCGGGGTAGGATTTGTGGCTAAAGAAGAACTCACCTCTAGGTTCAAAAGAGCAAAACTCAAGACCTGTGTGACTAACCAGATGTCAACTCCAATGTCTCAACATCAAGAAAACAAAGGGAGGAGGCACTTAAAGAAGAAATTTCAAAAATTGAGGTGCCATCACTGTGGAAGATTTGGTCACATAAAGCCATTTTGTTTTAGACTATTTGGATATCCAGATCAAATCCATCAAGCCAAATCTGAATATGATACATGTAACAAGAAGCAATCGGGGGTAGCTAAGAATATTGCTCTAATAGCACACATCTCTCTAAAAATGCCCGCCAAAGAAGATTGGTACCTTGATAATGGTTGCACAAATCATATGACTGGGAGCAAGAACTCACTAGTAAACCTCAAACTTGAGGGAACCAACTATGTGACTCTTGGTGATGGAGATATAAGAGAAGTTAAAGGTGTTGGCAAGATAGAATGTCAGGGAGCTCCTAATCTAAATAATGTTTTTCTTGTACAAGGACTGGATGCAAATCTTATAAGCATCAGCCAACTATGTAATGAAGGACTCTATGTCAGGTTCGCTAAAGAAGAGTGCATTGTTACCAATAAAGAAAATGAAGAAGTCATGAAAGGAATCAGATCTGAGAATAACAGTTTTCTATGGGAACCTAAAAATTCCAAGTCACTGACTACTTGTCCCATGGCCAAAAAAAAAATGAAGAAAAAGATCAAGAAAGAAATGTCAAATTGAAAGTTCCTGTTCCCAGAACAAGAATCCTGATAGAAGAAGTGGATGAGTCTGATGATGAGACTTATATTGAGGAACTCACCAGCAAAGTACTGGCTACTGGATACTCTGAGATGTGTCTACTAAATGGAGAATTGAGCAAGAGACTGACGATATATGAAAATGCTTATGCCCTGTTACAAGAAGAAAGAGTAAAAATCATGACGAACATTGTTGATCTAGAGGGAAAGGTGCAAGACACGAAGAAGGGAAAGAAGGTTAATCAAGAGGCTCAGCATCTGGGAAAGCACACACCTTTCTTAGCAAAAGGTGTTATCAATGTGGTAAGTTAGGTCACCTGAGGTTCTCTTGTCCTGAAACTCAGCCATCTTCTAGAAGAAATACCCCTCAACAGGAAACCCTGACTAAGGAAGAGCCATCACAATGAAAGACATGTGTGAATGCTAATCACTCAAGTCATAACAAAAATGAGGAGGAGGCTGTAAAGAAAGCTGGAAGCTCTTGAAAAAGGAAATCTAGAAAAAAACATCAAAAAAAGGATAGTAGTTTTCCGATTGCAAACAAGAACAAAACAATCATGAAAGATGTTGTTGAAGGAAGTGAGTCGACTGTCTCGGCAGAACATGTCAATGTCAAAATAGATGTCTTAACATCAAAATTTGCTGAGAACTCAATTGTGCAAATTGAGACAAACAAAGCCTCTGAGATTGGTGAATGCTCTACAGTAAATATTCAAAAAACTCTTCAAAGGGAAATTATTGCTCAAAATCTAATTTAAGGAGCTGTCAGAAGATCAAACAAAATTTTAACAAAAGCACCTAATAACATCCAGATTGGAGATATGACAGGGAAAGATCATCTGCTCAAGAAGGGCATTGCTTTGAACATTGTCCCAAGGAAGGTATCCATCAATAGTCAGGTTCACCTAAGAGAGGAGATACTAGGAAAAGACCAAGTTTCAAGTTTCAGGATGGAAAGAGCACAGGACTCACAACTAAAGATGAGAATCTGATGACAAGTATGATTCCTACAAATCTTTTAGGCTGGTCTAAATCGAGCTGGATACACCAAAGTGTATCTCACCAGAATATATAGTGGAATGTCCTAACTATGCCCTGCTACATCAAAAACTATGTGGTGGACAAACAGAACCTTATGCAAAGGTCAACTACTGATCTAGGTATTGTTCATAAGCTAGATGTGAAGATCCTCCTGGGTCAAAATAGGATCCTTCAGCTGACATCCTACCACAATAACTCTAGTGTAATCATAAAGTACAATTTTTCCACAGAAAAAGGTTTAGAGCTAACTCACCTCATTGATATGCCTCAATAATCTCTGTTCATCTCGCTCAAAACAATGTCTTGTCCACACTGACTTACAGAAGTGACTAATCCCGCATGAATGAGAATGGTGCATGATGATTCTAACGAAAGTGACGAGAATGTTTCTGACAAAATCAATGACATTTTCACAAAAGCTCTTTATGCTACACAGTTTGAAAACTTGCGAAGCAAGTTAGGACTTTGCGTCCTTGAGGAACCATAGAGTTAACAACAACAAAAAAAAAAAGGGGAGA
This sequence comes from Vicia villosa, assembly GCF_029867415.1. Taxonomy (NCBI): domain Eukaryota; kingdom Viridiplantae; phylum Streptophyta; class Magnoliopsida; order Fabales; family Fabaceae; genus Vicia; species Vicia villosa. The sequence goes on from NC_081186.1 coordinate 58,022,129, forward strand.
AGACATTTTGTGAGAAAACATTTTGTTGGCTTTGGCAACTTTTGTGGCCAAACAGGGGGAGAAGTAGTAAATGTGTCACCCCAAAACAACAAAAATGGTGGTTGTGTGCAATCAACAATTTTAATATGCTTATTCTTGTGTTGATCTGTTTGTGCTTGTGCTACTCTTGGGGCTGCTGTCTGATTTGTTTTAGCACTATGTGCATACTGGTCATGTATGCTGTTTGTATTGTATTAGCTTGTCTTAATTGTGTTTTGGTTACTTTCTGTCCGCTACAAGTATTTCTCTGATATGGTGTGGCATGATGTTTTAGCCAAAAATTTGCCAAAGGGGCAGATTGAAGGTGTTTTCATGATTGGCTGCATCTGTGGTAAAACATACCTGGTTAATATTGTTTATGCAGGCTGCATATGTGTTAAGCTAATATAGATTCTGTAGTGAATGTCATGACCGATGTCATGACATCCGTGTGTGACAGCAGGAACTGTTATTGTTTATTAAATGTGTTTCCTGATTTCTCTCAATTATCATTTTAGGAAACCTTTTATTTTGTGCTGAATATTTCGTCTAGAGGATCATGCTGAAAACAAATTTTGTAACAACCAGATGGCTTGTGAATTAGATTAACTTGGTTAACCCTAATTTGTTTCTAAAAAAGCCCAAGGCCCAAGAGCTGCATATAAAAAGACTGCAATCCTATTTTGGAATGCAGATAAAAGATTTTGTGTATTGTGAAGAACCATAGTTCTGTAGATGTCTCTGGTGATCCAAGCAACTGTCCTTGATGATTGCGTTGGAATAGGTTGTGTTTGTTTATTGTCACTTTAATATTTTAAGCACGAGTGTGTGTCTTTTGATTTAAACTTTTAAGCTGATCAAGGTGTATTTTTAAAGAGTGTTTTCTCTCTGTAATTGTTTATGTTTGTTTGTAATCACTGTTGTGATTGAGGGGGTGAGTGGAGATACTCAGGTCTATGAATAGGTTGGAATTGCATTGGGTAGGTTTTAAGTGAGGAGTTGTAAATGGGGGAGTTTAACTCCAAATTAATTCCGCTTATATTGGATTCCCTCTCTAGCTTCATAGACCCTAGAGTAGGTTGTTAGAACCTAATTGGGTAAACAATTATGTGTGTTCTTTATTGTTTTTATGTTGTTCTGTTATAATTATCTGTGCTGTGTAATTGTGGATGTCATAACATCCAGTAAGACATCGAGCGTGTGTTACTGGAATTTTCACCTAGTCTATAACCTACACATATACTACATACATCCACACCTAGTCTTCATTATACACCTAACACGACTAGATGTTGTGACATGACCAACATGCATTGAGTTTCCGTTGCATCTTTCTCACTGTATATACATGCACTCTATTCTTATTTGTTTCATCAGCAACACAACTATCAACTCATAAGAAAACCAAAAGCTTAAGTATTTCCAGTCTTAGGATACCAACTATGTCTCTCTTGACGTGGGGAAACAAGCACCGAGGGACAAAGGAAAACATCCAATCATTTGTATGTTTTTTTTTATACATATCATTCTATTGTATTATACTTGCATATTAATCTAATGTTACTTTTTTTAGGATATCTCCTGATTTCGTACCCGGAGTCACGGTGTTGTCCCTCCTGATGAATTCATTATACCATATTTAGAATGGGCTGGTTTCAGGCACATTATCAACATTACAAACACAACCATTGATCTTAAGTTTTTTCTTGCATTGTTAGAACGATGGAGGCCAAAAACTCATACATTTCATCTTCCAACCGGGGAATGCACAATAACCCTGGGAGATGTATACATGTTGTTAGGCCTTCCCATATCAGGTAAGGCCATTAATGGGGTTGTCCAACAAGCCAATGCCCTTTACGAGCAAGCATTGGGTGTTGATTTGATAGAAGATGATGATGGTTTTAGGGGTCAGGGTATCAACCTAAAGGCCCTTTAAGAATATTATAATGGGTTTCATTTGGACGAAAATTCGTCTGAAGAAAGAAAACAGATGAAAATAAATTTTTACTTGATGTTGCTTGTTAGAAACATGTTATTTCCGTAAAGTACCAGAAACACAGTTAATTTTATGTGTTTACGTTTGTTTGATGACATTGATAAAGTTGGACAATATAGTTGGGGATCTGCTGTCTTGGCTATGCTGTATTAATCCCTATGTGAGAATGCTGGATTCTTGCACGTTCTATCGATGCGCTTTCTTGGTCCAATTATAGGGGTGGTGGAGAACGCTTATACTGCCCCCCGCAAACAACGGCCAATACACGTTCCCCTACGCAACAAAGTAAGTATTTTAATTCAACTAAAAACGTTAGGGTTTACTTCAACTAACAAATATATATTGCGTTTAAGATTTTGCGGAAGAGGAATGGACTACACCAAGAATCTGAGCGAAAATACCGTGATGTACCGCTAGCTTCTGGATCACTTACGACCGGAGGATGTATTATCTCTAATCTCTTCATCTTTTACGTACTTTTTTTAATATATGGCCAATTTAATCTATAAGTTTTATAAATGCAGTTTATATGGAGACCATATCTGGAACTCAATCATGAACCTAAAATTGAAGATGCCGTTATTTGGACATCAAAGACGGCCATTATTCGATACAACATCATCGAGATGCATCATAACGACTGAGTCAAACTCCAGTTCGAGATGCATCAAGAAATCCTTAGTCCTCCAACTGATTTGGGAGAATGGCACCTGAAACAAGTCAATCATCAATGGAATGTCTGAACCTTCGAAGAAGTGGAAAATCGAAGGAAAGATGGTTACTGATGGCCATCCCTTAAAAATAAAAGAATGGCTACTGATGGCCATGCTTCGAGAATAAAGATTTCTAAGTTTGTTATGAAGATAATGAATACTGAAAGCTAGTGAAAGTATGTGTCTTCGGGGACTTAGACAAAATTTATAAAATATATTCAAGTATTACTACTTAGCGTGTTTTCGTAGTGTTTTTAATACACTGCCACGCGTCGAAGACGGACTCAGGCGGGAAGATTTGAAATTCGAAGACGGTTTCGCAACTGTCCAAGTAACAGATGGCGTCGCTGGAAGTTCTTATGAGAAACGTGGCAGCAGATTAGTGTAGGACCGTTAAGGTCGAAACTAGTATAAATAGGAGTCTTAATGTTAGGATTCTGTGTGTTCATTTTGTACAAATCACTCACATATTTACTCAAGTATCAAGTGTTAAGAGAAAGAGTTCGCTGAGAAAATGTACGTATGACACCACCACTTTAATACATGTGTATTATCTTTCGTTTTCAAATATCTTTCAGAATTACTGCATTCCATTTACTTCTTGCCATTTACATTTCTGTATCTTTACTTTAATATCATTTACTTTTGAATTACTTTCATGTTATTTACTTTCAAAGTCTTTAACGTTTCTGCATTCTAAGATTCTTTACGTTTTAACAGTCCTTTTAGTTTCATATGTTATGTTACTTATCTTTTCATTGAAATCATACTTACATATAACAAAGTGATTATCAAGATTACTTGTTCTTTAATCGAACAACGCTTATTGACGAAGACGAATCATGAATATGGTTCAAATGAACATTGATAACAATCTTTTTGACTATGTGTCCTAGGATCAATCTAGTCGATCCTGCGAGTAACCAAATCATATTTATTATAGTTTGGAAGACTAGCGGTTGTTTACCGGAAATCACCGTAAATAGTAACCTACAATTATATTGCATGCATGCACGCCTAGTCTTCATTCTACACCTAACACAACTAGATGTTGTGACATGTCCACCATGCATTGAGTTTCCGTTGCATCTTTCTCACTTTATATACATGCACTTATTTTTTTCATCAGTAACACAACTATAAACCCATAAGAAAACCAAAAGCTTAACTATTTCCAATCTCAAGATACCAACTATGTCTCTCTTGACGTGGGTAAACAAGCACCGAGGGACAAAGGAAAACATCCGATCATTTGTAAGTTTTTTCTTTATGCATATCATTCTATTGTATTATACTTACATAATCTTATGTTACTTCTTTTAAGATATCTCCCGATTTCGTACCCGCAGTCACGGTGTTGTCCCTCCTGATGAATTCATTATACCATATTTAGAATATGTTGGTTTTGGGCACATTATCAACATTACAAACACAACCATTAATCTTAAGTTTGTTTTTCCTTGTTAGAACGGTGGAGGCCAGAAACTCACATGTTTCCTCTTCCAACCGGGGAATGCACAATAACCCTGTAAGATGTATACATGTTGTTGGGCCTTCCGATAGCTGGTATGGCCGTTAATGGGGCTATCCAACAAGCCAATGCCCTTTGCGAGCAAGCATTGGGCGTTGATTTGATAGAAGGTGGTGACGGTTCTAGGGGCCAAGGTATACACCTAAAGGCCCTTAAATAATATTATAATGGGTTTCATTTGGACGAAAATTCATCTGAAGAAAGAAAACTGATGAGAACAAAGTGTTACTTGATGTTGCTTTATGGAAATATGTTATTTCTAGAAAGTACCGGAAACACGATTAATTTTATGTATTTACGTTTGTTTGATGACATTGATAAAGTTGGGCAATATAGTTGAGGGTCTGCTATCCTGGCTATGTTGTATCAATCCCTATGTAAGAATGCTAAGAAGGATTTTTGCACGTTCCATCGATGCGTTTTCTTGGTCTAAATATGGGAGTGGTGGAGAATGCTTATACTGGCCACCGCAAACAACGGCCAATACATGTTCCCCTACGCAACAAAGTAAGTATTTTAATTCAAATAAAATCTTTAGGGTTTTATTCAACTAACAAATATATATTGCATTTAAGATTTTTCGTAAGAGGATTGGACTACACCAAGAATCTGAGCGGAAATATCGTGATGTACCGCTGGCTTTTGGATCACTTACGACCGGAAGATGTATTATCTAAATTCTCTTCATCTTTTACGTACTTTTTTTTAATATATGACCAATTTAATTTAAGGGTTTTATACATGCAGTTTATATGGAGACCATATCTGGAACTCAATCATGAACCTAACGTTGAAGATGCCTCTATTTGGACATCATAATGACCGAGTAAAACTCCAACTCGAGATGCATCAAGAAATCCCTAGTCCTCAGCTGATTTGGGAGAATGGCACCTGAAACGAGACAATCATCAATGGAATGTCTGAACCTGGAAGGAATTCGCTCCGGAATGACGCCGGATGTGGAAAAATTGAAGGCAACATATCCTCGACTTCCTTGTTAGTGATGCTGAAATGAAACCATCAAGATAATATATGAGTTGGTACAGATCTGTTACCAGTGTAACACCCCATAATTTTAGTTCATTAATTTAATTTGGATTTAAATTAAATAATTGGAATTTTAGTATTTTATTTGGTTTTAATTGGAAAATGATGGAATAAGGGCTATTGGGCTTATGCTGTGATGTTAGTAAAAGAGTGGTGCTAATTGGTTAGGCCTTTTACTAAGTTGTGATATTTTATTTTATTTTATTTTCATAAAATAAGAAAAAGGAATCATTTGGGGAGAAAGGAAGAACACGTGAAAAGGGCAGGAGAAGAGAAAGAGGCAAGAACTTGAAACTGGAAGGAGAGCATTCAATAAATTAATCAAGGTAAGGGGGGACTTTTCCTTTTAGTACCTATTATGTGATCTTAGGTAATAGGTAGAATTATGTATGGTTTGATTCAATTAGACATTGAGATAGGTTAGGGTGTTATAGTTGGTTTGAATTGATGATAATTGTGTGAACTATTTGGTTAATAATGAGTTTAAATGATGTTTTATGGTGTATAATTGAATGTATGATGATTATATGCCTGTAAGTGATGTCTGGAATCGTTTTTGGGTAAAAAGGGTGTGAAATCGTAGGGTCTGTCGCAGACATGGGATTTGCTGAAATCGCAGGTCCGTTGAGCGGAAGGGGTCCGCTGAGCGGAGGTCCCAACGTAGTTCGCTTCTGTTGGACGTCGCTAGAGGTCTGCTGAGCGGAGGTCTAAAGGATTCGGTTCTGCCTTGCTTCGGTGAACGAACCTTACTGAGTGTGAATTTTTCTAAAACTTTAAAATGAAGTATCTTTTGGTCCGTTAATCGTTTGAAAGTGTTGTTTTGGGTGTTGTGCAAGTAATTAAATGTTTTATATGATGAATGATGAATATGGGTAGTAGCCGACTTTATTTCTTTAAAACTTGATTTAATTACTTGATTAGAATTGAACATTGTGTGCATATGAAATAGGTGTGATAATGTATTTGATGTGATGAAGAATTGGTTGTGAATAATATTATGATTATGATGAATGTATGACTATTTGAATGATGTTGAAAACACGTACATACTTATTTGGTGATGTGGTGTTGAGATGAATTGTTCATCGTGATTCGGTGATGTTTTTAAGTATGTTATGTGTGTTTCATTCATTCATATGCATTTGATGTTGGATCCCGATGATGTTTGGATCGTTGGTGGACATATTTCCCATTGTGCGGAAATTGTGTCGGTGGGCCGTATCTCGATGAGGCGTAGATCGGTTAGGTGGATTGATTCCATGGTTTATTGGTACCACATGCATAGTGTTAGTTGTGTCATATGCATTTCGTCATAACATGATTGTGTGGATTTCTGTGTTATGTGTTGTGATCTATTACTGTGTGAATTGATGAATAATAGATGTGAATATGAATATGTATAATTGGGTGAACGGTATATTATGATGCTTATTGCTTATGAATTGCATAATAATTACTAACTGCGAATGAGACTCACCCTTACATGTTGTCATTTTCAGATTGAGTAGCGACATTAGTGCTTGGTGAGGATGACTCGTAGAGTTTATCTATTTATGTTGGATCGTGTCGGTCATGCTCTGGTCTTGTAACACTGGGGAACGAGAGTTTTAGAGTTTTACGAGATTACTCTGTTTTATTTGATGATGAATTGTATCTCCATTTGGTCGTATTTGACGATGTTTCTTATTCCGCTGTGATAAACATGATTGTGATTTGGTGAACCGTTTCCTATTGAAGCATAACTTTGACCTTAGTTGATTTAATTATTTTAAATAATTGTGGCACCCTTGTGCATATGTTTTTACTCTGATATATTTACTTAAATTGCCGCCGGGTTTAGAAGGGTGTTACAATAGTGGTATCAGAGTATAGTCGGTCATTTGAGTCAGAGTCTCGTGTCAGTTAATCCCTCGTATGCGAATAGTGTAAGGTTGACACTATCGATACTTCTTATTCTAATGAATATTGTTTTATATTTAGCAGAACAATGGCCGGAAGAGGTGGAAGAAACGGCGATGCTATCGCTGAGGCTTTGGGCATGATTGCTGGTGTGCTGGGAGGGAATGCAAATGGAGCTGTGATTGGTGCTGACAGACAGCTGAAGAGTTTTCAGAGGAACAATCCTCCATTGTTCAAGGGTACGCATGATCCTGAAGGTGCTCAGAAGTGGCTTAAGGAGATCGAGAGGATTTTCAGAGTCATCGATTGTGCTGAGAACCTGAAAGTGAGGTATGGTACTCACATGTTGTCGAAGAGGCTGATGACTGGTGGATGGCTACTAGGGCTGAATTGGATGCTGATGGTGTGGCTATTTCCTGGGCTGTGTTTAATAGAGAGTTTATGAGGAGGTATTTTCCTGAAGATGTTCAAGGCAGGAAAGAGATTGACTTTTTGGAGCTGACTCAGGGAAATATGACGGTACCAGAGTATGCTTCGAAATTTGTTGAGTTGGCGAAGTACTACGTTCACTACAACAATGACGAGGTTAGTGAACTCTCAAAGTGCATCAAGTTTGAGAATGGTCTTCGTGATGAGATCAAGCAAGGAATCAGGTATCAGAGGATTCGGCGATTTGTCGATTTGGTGGACTCTAGTAGGATCTTCGAAGAGGATAACCTCAAGCTGAAGTCATCTCACTCTTGCGAGTTGGTTGACAAGAAAGGTAAGAAGCCTATGGATAGAGGTAAGCCATATGGTAGAGGAAATGCTAGAACTAGGGATTGGAAGAGGCCTAGTGGGGGAGATTCCGGTGCTCCCGTTAGGTGCTACAACTGTGGTGAGACTGGGCATAGAAGGAATGAGTGCAAGAGTGGAGAAAAGAAATGCTTCTAGTGTGGTAAGGCGGGTCATATTGCTTCTGATTGTAGGATGAAGATCGTGACTTGCTACAATTGCGGCGAAGAGGGTCACATTAGTCGTTTGGACCTCCGATTTTTTTTAATACCGGGCCATACCTCTGATCTGTAGAGATACGTGAACTGACTCTTTTTTGTCGCTTAATGCTTTCGCATTTTGAAAATTCACAGAGTCGCCACCGACCTTTTATTTTATCCAATTAAGGAAAGGTTTATAAAAGACACAGAAAAAAGACCTTTAAGAAATTCTGGGTAAGGGGGTAGGTTATACAAAGGGAAGGTGTTAGCACCCTTTGTATCCATGGTTATCCATGGGCTCTTAAGTTTGCTTAGCTCACTTGTTTTTCGATCACTTTTCAATCGGTCTGAAATTGCTCATATGTGGTTTCAAATACTTTTGTAAATTGAATTTTGTAATGATCCGTATGTGGATGTATACAAAATGCTTGTTTATCTTTCGAAAGATGTTTTGAAAAGAACGTTAACTTTGTAATAATCCGTGTTTGGATGTATACAAAGTATTGTCTTTTTGAAAGTTTTGAAAAATCAACAGTGTATGAGAATTTTGTTTGTTTTGATTTGAGCAAGCAAACTAGGAGGTCTACCCTGAGTTGTAAGGTCTTTATCCTATTTCCTTTAAAAATCTATCCTTTCACCGGATATAAAAGCAAGGTGGTAAGCAACATGGCGCCGCCGGAGAATATTTTCTTGATTATGAATGGTCCCTCGTAAGTGGGAGTCCATTTGCCTCTGGGATCACCTTGTGGTAAGATGATGCGTTTGACAACCAAGCCACCAGTTTGGTATGCTTGACTTTTGACTTTTTTGTTGAAGGCTTTGATCATGCGCTTTTGGTATAGCTGACCATGACAAATAGCTGCGAGCCTTTTCTCATCAATCAAGTTTATCTGGTCCAACCGTGTTTGAATCCAATCGTCTTCGTCTAGATTGGCTTCTTTCATAATCCTTAGGGAAGGAACCTGAATTTCAATTGGAAGAACTGCCTCCATACCATAGACTAAGGAGAATGGAGTTGCCCCTGTTGAAGTACGCGCAGATGTGCGATAACCATGAAGAGCAAAAGGCAACATCTCATGCCAGTCTTTGTAGGTTACTGTCATTTTTTGTATGATTTTCTTGATGTTCTTGTTGGCAGCTTCCACCGCGCCGTTCATCTTTGGTCGATATGGAGAAGAATTATGATGTTTGATCTTGAACTGTGTGCAAAGTTCAGTAATCATTCTGTTGTTTAGATTTGTGCCATTGTCCGTGATAATCCGTTCAGGGATGCCGTACCGACAAATGAGATTGTATTTGATGAACCGGGCCACCACATTTTTGGTGACAGAAGCAAATGAAGCTGCTTCTACCCACTTTGTGAAGTAGTCAATAGCGACCAGGATAAAGCGATGTCCGTTGGAGGCAGTAGGTTTGATTTCTCCAATCATATCAATACCCCACATTGCAAAAGGCCAAGGAGCCGTCAGGACGCTTAATGGAACTGGAGGTACATGTACTTTGTCAGCGTATATCTGGCATTTGTGACATGTTCGGGAGTGATGATGGCAGTCTGTTTCCATGGTAGACCAGTAATAACCTGCTCTAAGGATCTTTTTAGCCATTGTATGTCCACTGGAATGAGTACCGAAGGCACCATTGTGTATTTCTTCCATGATCTGTTCTGCTTCCTTCTTGTTTACACAGCGAAGTAAAGTCGGGTCATGGTTGCGTTTGTATAGGGTTCCATTGCTTAGAAAGAATTTGGCAGCAAATCTCCTTAGAAACTTTCTGTCATTAATGGATGCCCCTTCAGGGTACTCCTGAGTTTCGAGATATCTTTTTACCTCATGGAACCATGGTTTTTCCTCGGTTCCTTCGGTATTGATCTCATTGCAATAGGATGGTTCATCTTGCCTGTAGATGGTGATCATAGGCGCCTCATTGTCCCACCTGACTTTGAACATGGATGACATGGTAGCTAAAGCATCAGCTAGTTGATTTTCCTCGCGTGGGATGTGTTCGAAAGTGATTTCTTCGAAGTAAAGAATCAAACTCAGCACATATGCTTTGTAAGGAATTAGATTTGGGTGCTTCGTGTCCCATTCCCCTTTGACTTGGTAGATTACCAAGGCCGAGTCTCCGTAGACTTCTGATCGCGACTTTACGTGTCTATAAATCTGATAACTGCAAGTGCACAGTCGTGTCGTGTAGTTTTAAAAGATATCGAATCCACAGGGACTATGAATCGATCTACCGTTATCTAAGGTTACTATGTAAAGCTAGGAGTACTAAAATTTCGATTGTTCCTAAGGGAAAGTGATTGTGAGAGAATAAAGAATAATAATAAAGGACAGGTATCAGTATGTATTTCGTTTAACTAAAGGTAATCCGAAGGTCCATTGGCTTTTGCATAATTAAATTAAAAATCTTTACTAATTGCAATTGGTTAAAAATCCTCGTCTCAAACTTTCGCTCTGTTGAGTCAGACTACTATCCTAATCCTAATGTACGCTTTCGCCATCCCATTAGATTTTAGAAGAGCTTTTTGGAAACAATGTAATTAATAAAATGCCTATTTTACGAGGTCGTTATCTATTTAAATCTCCTAATCTCAAACTTTCGCTCTGTTGACTCGGAACATGCTAATATCCCTAACGTACGCTTTCGCCATCCCGCTCGAGTGTAAAAACAATTTTTGAAAATAAATAAGTTCCAATTAGTTTTAATACGCTTTCGCCATCCTTAAAACTAATGTCCTATGTCTACTATCCAGTTAAAGATCTCAAACTTTCGCTCTATTGATTTTAACCTTTGACCGTCCTAATCCCTCAAACTTTCGCTCTATTGGTTTTAAGACTTACTAATCAAACTAGACATATAAACCAAAAATAAGTGATAATTAATAAAACATAATTTAAGCCAATTTATTTCGGACCCCTATGGTTAACTTACTTTACATACCGACACCTTTAGTATTTTAGCCAGACATATTAATACGATTAAACATGCATAAATCGGTTCGGTTCATAATAATAAGCATATTAAATGGCATATAATATATCATGCAAATAAATAATATAAATAAGGCGGTAAATAAAAAACCTGAATTAAAATAAATCTGGATTGAATTGAATCTTGAAGTACTCGAACTTCCACCACAGGTTGGCTGGATCGTTCTTCGGAATTTAAATGGCAGAAAATAAAAACAAGGAAAATAAAGCGATAAACCTAACGTAAGGCTAGATCTATGAAAAGTTCACAACAATTTCCAGTGTAGAAATCGTTGTGAGAAAATAGACGGTTAAATGAAAACAGAATAAGGAAAAGCAGTTCGCGGTACAATTTCGGCAGCACTTCGTTGGCAGGAAATCGGGCAGATTGAAGTGAAGTGACAGGTCCTATTTATAGGAGGAGGTATGCAGTTGCTTTGCGTGAAAAGAGGAGCTTTTTGCAGACCAGGACGTGGAGACGTGCGTCTCCGATTCTTCAGGGAGGCAGCTGATTGACTTGAGACGTGCGTCTCAAGTGGAGATCTTTTAGGGAGGTGGAGACGTGCGTCTCCCCTTTGCTGAGGTGGCAGAGACGTGCGTCTCTGCTTACTAGTGTGGCCTGGGCTGCTTTCCTTCGTGGGCTTGATTGCTCTTTTGGGCCTTTTGGGTCCTAATTGCACCCCTCTTTCGTTTCAGCACCCCTTTTCGTCTTTTAAGCATAGATATTGGTCATTTAAGCTCGATTTTCTTTCCTTTTCGCAAATAGTCGTAATTGAAGTGTAAAACCTGAAACAAAGCAAATACACGCGTAATATCATAATAAATTAACATAATAAACGGAAAATGCTATAAATATCTATGGATTTTAGGCTAAATATACGATATAAAATCGTGTTATCAAATTCCCCCAGACTTGAACCTTTGCTTGTCCTCAAGCAAAATAAGAAGATAAAGATAAATGAAACACACTTCCACCACGTCGTTCAGTCATAC